>NC_143440.1:34239166-34540833 GCF_987193195.1 Phasianus colchicus | reverse complement strand
CGTGACTGTTTCAGAGTTTTATAAAAGAAGCCCTTTGCATTCTTGGAATGTTGAACACCTGCTTTTTGTATTTAAATCTGTGGCCTGCTGTTTCAATTCTATATGAAATGTTATGTGTCATGGTCAGAATCAGCACGTATCCACACAAATTTGGAGATTTTTAAGCAGTAGGGATAATCAGAGTGCTTTATCTTTTATCTTAAGTAATATAACCCAGAGACTTTGCTCAGGTGATCCGTTACTGAAATTTGGTGGAATAATTAATTTGTATAAAATTATGCAAGTAAGCTATATAGGAAGTAGAAGAGTATCTAGGAAAACTAGATATAAAAATATATATTTTTTAATGATTTTAATAAATGAAAGAGCATAGTTATTTAAATTGTCATTATTAGAAAATGCTGAACAAAAGTGAAGAAAAATTTGAAAAACAGCTAAGTGAGTTTTTTAAACAATAAATTTTTTAAAGAAAATTTAAGAAAAACTGTTGTTTTCAGTGTCTGAAGTGGAAAACCTACTGCTGTTTGTTAATGGTGATTGACATTCACAATTATCAGTGAAGTAGTAGAAAGGCTCACTTCTAAGTTGAATTTATCTGGTCTGATCTTTCTGACATGAGATGTTTGTATTTCTACTTTTTTTCTTCTTTAATCAAGAAAGACTCTTAAGCATCTATTTAATAGGAGAACCAGCTGTTTTTTTTCAGCAGAGTTTTCTCTCAGGCTCTCCAGAACTCTCCCCAGCTTTTCAGTATTTTAAAATCATAACAGGCAGGAATGGATATGAAGTTCCAGTATCTATCTTACCTGCTCCATACATGAAAGTAAAGGCTTCTTTGTTTGTCTACTACCTAGTTTCTTGTTTATTTACCTGTGGCTTGTGTTAGCCCCTTGGTTGGTTATAACATCACAACATGTCCAATTATTCACTACCAACTCCAAATCTTGGAATGGTTTTACTAGGGTACAGACCCTCTGTTCTGTTCTGTCTGTATGAGTACAACTTCTGTTTTCTGTAAGGAGATTTTTTGACCTTGACATGATCTTTAGTGTGTGATTATGTCTACCAAGTACCTGAAGAATTTTCTATTTCAGTTTTCAGTTTTTACATGCAGTTCATTTATGAAGTAATATTTTTTGATGTCTTAAGTTAAATTAATATCTTACTGCAGGATTGTATCAGCATTAAGATGATGCAATTAGGAAGTATCAAACAAAATAAATGTCTTTTATGACCTTGACTTGTTCGTTTTTTAATAAGGTTTGGTGGCCTAGTTTTGGACTTCAGCATATGACAAAAATTTGTTTTTCTGTGCATCTTAGTGGAGTAGCACTCTTTTTTTTTTCAGTTCATATTTTGAATAAAACTTTTTCACTTAATTTCTGTGGCCCAATCTTCCAGAAACATGCAGGTAGGCTGAATTTTTGCACATTGTGAGTAGTTCCCTTAATATGCTTGCATTGTGCTGACTTTACATGGTGGCAGTTTTGGCTAAATAAGTGTATGCTTAGAGGCAGAATTTACTTAAAAATTTCAGTGTCTTCGTTTTCTTTACTTTTTTTTCTGCTGAAGGTGGGTTTATAAAATGAATGTGATACCTCATGCATCTAAGAGACTTTAATTTTACTTTTCTTCTTGTACAGGTGATTTTGCAAGAAACAATACAGGCTCTCCTCCCTTCTGCTCGTCCTGACTGAACATCTTGCTTCCACAGTAGTGTAAGGCCTTCAGTTTTCGGACACTCTCTCTCATTTTATTTGATTTATTAGCTCCAGTTCTAATCATATTGTATTATAGTGTGTTATTTTGCATTCTGATATCTTATTTAGTAAATTAGTTTGTTTCTCCTCAGATTATTGCCGTTGTTTTGTTTTGGGGCTGATCTCTCTACCCTTTTTCCCTTATCCCCTTTTCCAGAGACATGGATCTGTGGGTCCCTCCGCACCACTAGTCATGGAACTGGGACAAATCAGCCCATAAACCATTAGCACCCATCTTCTCACTTGTGGAAGGAAATTTTTCAAAGGTACAAATCAAGCTTCAGACAGGATATCAATTTATAATTCTTAGTGTATCTCAGAAATGTTCCTTCTAAAAGATTATTTAAGCTAGATAATATTTGTCAAAAAAGCAGAGCAAAATTATGTAGGTATCTTTATACATCAGTCATGAAAGTGGTAGACTAGATTGTGCTACCTTCAATCAGTGCAAGCAACTATATTTTGGGGAGTTAATGGAAGACTCAGGAGGAGGGAGGGGAGAAGCAAGGTCTGGGCAGAGCTTTGCCCTCATATTCGATGATTGCTTTGCTACTAAGCTGTAGCCTGGCTTCTCCCATCTCAGGGCCTTAGATCCCTGTCTGCCTGAGCTCAGGCTGACTTGCTTAAAATCCATCCTGTCTCAGATGTGACCCATATTGTGTCTCCACTTTTACAGAGCTGGAATTGGTAGAGATGTGACAAGGTAACCATCCATTGTCATCTTACTGTGAATTCACAGTGAAGGTCACACCTCTATGGTCTTCTCTGTAATATAGCTGATGTCAACACTTCTTCTCACCACTGGTTTAGCTCATTTAAAACTGCAGTGTCTGGCCTCCCTGAGGAATTGAGGCAAGGCAGTTAATGCATGTAATATAGTATAATCTCACTTTTTTGACAGCAGAGAGAAAGCTTGGAAAGTATCTATTTAAGAGACTAGAAGACACTTGAACTTCTGTTCTTTCTGGGAGTTCTAACTAAAGTAGAGTATCATTCATTTTGTTAAGAATTCAACAGTAAAGGCTGCCAGGAAGTTACTTTTCATCTAGTGGGCAAATTCTTTCTAACAAAAGTTGGTAGTGAATCTGTCCCTGTAATTGCAAACTACTCTTACCATTTCTGTTACTTTTTTTTCTTTCAGGCAAGAATCATGACACCCAATTCAGAGTGCCATTAATGTACAGAAAGAAATGTACGGAGATATTGGTTGACTTTGAATGGGGTGTAAGATGCACCAGAATTTCTCTTCAAATTTGCTCCTGTAAGAAATGCTTTTCAGCATTTGAATCATTTTATAAGTTATACGAATTAATACTATATTTTATGTTTTTACTTTTTATTATAGTTTTTTTTTTTTCACGTTAACTTGTGTTAACTTTACGATATGATAGAGTTTAACCCAAACTAAGTTTACTCAGAGTAGTAATTAACACTGTTTAAATTAGTGTGGTTCAATACTACAAAAATCTTAGTGAAAAAAATTGTTTTAAAGGAAGAGATGAATGTTAGGGGGGATGATATTTTCTTTTTCTTTCTTTATTTCCCCAGAAATCTTGGAATAGTATAGATTGGAAAGGACCTCAAGAGGTCATCTGGTCCAACTCCCTGCTAAAGCAGAAACATGTACATATGCTTGCTTAGGGCCATGCCCAGGTAGGTGGTTTTAGGATATCTCCAAGGTGGGAGACACTTGAGACTCTCTGGGCAACCTGTGCCAGTGCTCAGTCACCAGTACAGTAAATAAGTGCTTCCTGATGTTTACATGGATACCTTTATGTTTGAGCTGGTGTCCATTGCCTCTTGTCCTGTGACTGGGCACCACTGTAAGGAGGCTGGCTCCATCTTCATTGCATCCTTTCTTCAGGTAGTTACATATACTGATGAGATTCTCCCTGAGTCTTTTCTTCGGACTCTGAAACTTTCCAAGTTTCTCAGCCCTTACTTATGGGAAAAGGGTTCCAGAAAACCTTCATGATCTTAGCAGCCATACATTGGACTTATTCTAGTACGTCTATGCCTCTCATGAACTTGTGGACCTAGAACTGAACACAGAACAGGACTGCGGTCTCAACAGTGCTGTAGAATAGAAGGATCTCTTCTATTAAACTGCTTGCAAAGGCAAAAGCAAAGAACTGTAACATGTTAGGGCCACAAACTTATAGATGATTGTTCTGCTAGATAAGTGGCATAATATGATGTCTTAAAGATAGAAAGATAGGTTCCTATCACTTATGTCATGTTGAGGCCATACAAATTCTTGGGATTAGCATTAAGATACATAGTTTGCCAGATTAAACCCGAGTTTATGACGAGTGGTTTATTACAAATGATGTACTTTTCCCCCTTCCAGGTACCACATCTATGTTCTGTGAGAGTGGATGCCTTATTTTACAGGATAACTCTGGACTGTGAAATTTTACTTTCCTGAACAAACAGTAATTGTTGAGAAAATGGATCTTGCTAATTTTGACTTTGTAATAATTTTCAAGTACTTTTTTCAGCATAAATGATCCAGATAGTTTTATTTCAATTAACTTTAATGGGAGGTGAGATTTGGCATATTGTAGCTTGTTTTAATGTTTAAATATTTGCTTAAAATGCATGGTAGCTGTTCAATTCTGTGTTGATCTGGCAATATATCCTGAGAATGTTCCTCTCATTGTTTCACTATGTAATGTGAAACAACATTCCTATATAATTTTAAAAATGGCATAGCTGTATTTCTCTGGTAGTGATGCATCTATCTTTTCTCCAAAACAGCTGCCCACTCTTATGAGTACTTGAAAATATTTTTCGTTTAAGGTTATTATTCAGTATTTCTAGGTCATCCTTTCCTATAACGAGAAGGGAGTGGAGGATACCTTGAGGCTGTTTCCAGAAAAAATTGCCTTCCAACAGTATCTACCAAATGTTGAACGTATGTTCTAAATGTAATTAGTAAGAAGGAGAGTAGAAGGAAAGTGACATTTTTCTTTGAGTGTGAATTACTTATAGACATTCTGTTTTGGAATCCTGGGGTCCTGTGAGCTCTTTCTTTCTTTCTTTTTTTTTTCTTTCTTTCTTTTTCTTTTTTTCCATTACCCTACAGCTATTCATTAGCTAATGTGCCAGTATTTGTTACAATTTACCCTGTGGGACAGTGGTTTCTTAATATTTTAGCAACAGCACGGCAATGTAATTATCTGTAAATCTTTTAGCATGTATTTCATTCTTGTGGAAGATATCCAATCAAAGAAAAAAGCCTCAGCAATTCATATCATACTTTGAGCTGTCTGCAATACACTCTTTGTTATCTCAACTTCCTCAATTTATTAAGTATATTCTTTGAAAAATATTTGGAACATTGTTGGGGTTACCAATGAATGACTCCTTAGAAATTGTGAAGTTCACCTGCGTACAACCTGAGTGTTGTGGACCTGGTTAAAATTTTCCTCCTTTATTCATGAAGAACATATGCAACTATTAATTAAAAGTATAAGGTTATTAATTTTGCTGGTCATATCTTCTGATCAAGAGAACATTCAAAAATTTATTTTCATTTATTTCTTTAGTTTCTTGTTCTTCACGCTTCACTGTGAGACTTTCTTGAAATTAGAATGAGGAAAATAATTAAAGTATATTTCACCAAATGGAATTCCAAAGGGGGAAGGGTTTAATTCATCTGAAGTTGACTTCCATGGATTTTGAAAGAGCTGGATCAGGTCTGTGCTGAACATTAGTACTAGTTCATTCACACATTTGTTATACTCGCGATCTGACTGTGGCTTGCTGAGATTCTAAACTATTCTACCTAAAAATAATTAAGTGTATGCGAGTAATCCCAAGGAACATAAAAACATTGTTTCTCTTCAGGAAGTCTGCTATATATGTAGTTCTTCCTAGGACAAAGGTTAGGATATAACCCTATATGAATGGAGACATCATCGTCTTATACACAGTCTGGCATTCTCTCTGTAATATCTGTATGTATAAATCACGTTTGATTCATATTTGACACATCTGACATATTTGACATGAGACGTTTATGGCAAATATTTTCATTTTGAAGTGGGACTTTCTTCACAGCTTTTTGAATGAGACTGCAGGTTTCTTTTTGACTTGTGTAATAATGTATCTTTACTGGAATATGTGTGTGTACAGGACTATTTATACATAATCTCTCTTCACATTGTGTCCTCAGAAGTCTACCTGTGGTTTTGAAGTCAGAATGATAGATGAATAATAGCCTCTGAAATCCTCATAGTGAAAATCTGTCCCTATGCAAGTGGCTATAACAAGGTCAGTCATTACCTAGAGATGACATAAACCGTGAAAATGTATGCTTAGGAGGAATATACTTGACACAGTGTAAGTCTTATCTACCCTTGTCTGAGGATAAATGACTAAAGACATATCAGCATGTTTAAACATCTGCGTTCCACTCACATCAAGTGAGATGGGAACAATAAACATGAAAATATTTGTCTGCAATCTGCATTTTGTATTTGCAGTCTGTCAAAAGTGTAAAGTATTCAAAACCAAGCTTTCTTTTAGTGATATGTGAGCACTATTACTAATTATTTAAGGAGTTTGATCTGATTTTTCTGATTTGTTATTGTTGCTATGGGAAAAAGTGCTTTCAGCAATCAAATGAGAGATATATTGAACTGTCTTAAATGTAATAAACAAAATATTTTTCTGAGTGATTGGAAGATAGAGGGCAAAATCTTGCAGTCGAGTCTCAACAATCTGACTGTGAAGAATGATATCCTAAAGAGCTAAAGGAACAGTAACAGTAAGGATTCAGAGGGAGATGAATGTAGTCCTGCAAACATCACTGGAGACTTGTTGCCATAGTTTTTGTGCAGGGTATTTTTTGGATGTTTGAATAATATTTGTAAATAATATCAGAAATATTTTTTCCCAGTGAATCATCAAATACATTGTTAACAAATAAGCATTATTCACTCCACTTCTTAAAAGTTCATTTAATACTTTTTATGTACACTAATCTACATTTTTCCTTTTCTCCATTGTGTTTCCCTTAAGATAACTTCTACAGAAAAGAAGAGTTCACTCAGGTGTGTTTTATTATATCATTAATATACATTCCTAATAACTACATGGAAGATTAGTGTGGGGTAGTTAGTGTGCTGTAAATTCAACCTGAACTTAAGTTATAGTAATGAGGCTGAGAAAAAGGCCAGTAAGTACATATGTTTATTTCATATAAGTTTAAAATTTAAACTATGGATAATTTTCTTGTTACTGTGCTCAAAATAGCTTTTCTGCCATAAACATATGTTTTAATTTAGCAGTCAAGTGTGTTATGATTGTAACAAAAGGTGACTGTCGAATTAAATAGACTTTTATGGATTTTTTTTTTTAAAATTATTTTAGTTTAGCAATTCACACTATATACTAGCAGATAGTCTACAATAAAAAACAATTTGTTGCTTAAGTATATAGCTTATAAAAATATGCATTTTGAACTAGTGTCATATGGTGAATGTAGACTTAATGAGGAACATAGATTATTACTATTTTTTAAAAATATAATTCAGGCAGCATCTCCTCTTGTTTATTATGATGTATACAGATCTGAGGATTTGAGATTAGAAGACATGTTTTCATCCTCTGGATATACCAACAAGTTCAGAGTCCTGTTAACTGATATGCTTCCAATAGTCTATTCTAATTGACATCTTGAACAATTTTTAATTTCATCATTATTGGCCATATTACTGAGGACTGCTAACTGATAAAAATCCGTTTCCTCAGTTTAACTGGAATAACTGCTCTCTACCCTATAATACACTCTGAAAGGAAGTCTTACCAAATGGTGAAATGAATTACAGGTGAGGTTATGTCATTTACAGGTGTTTCTGCAATTGTGGTATCCTTTTTAAATACATCTCCAAAGAAAAGAAATCTCCGCTAATCCACTCAGAAAGCTGCAGTAATAATGAAGCCTGATTTCTCTTAATGAATGTCCTTAACTCTCATTCATTGCTAAATTTTGACTTCTCACAGTGGAAGTAGGAGCAGCCTAGAATAATGTGTCTACTTTTGTTTTATATGGTCACAGATAAATAATGCTGCAGAATGAAATCAAGCTACATAATTATAAAAAGAAAAAGAAAAAAAAGAAGTCAGGTCACACATATCCACCTGATTCCAAGTAGCGAACATTGCTTTTATGTTGCACATATATTCCAGACATGCTTTATTCTAGTAACTGTATTATTCAGAGTATTTTGGATTGGAATAGTTCTAGCATATTTTGTGAAATCACTTATCTCTTTAAATCTATTTAAAAGTCACAGGCAGAGTGCTGTGAGGATTCAGCAGAGTTTCTTGTAGAAAAAATACTTAGAAACTACACAACCTCGGACATAACACTTGTTTCGTACATATCTGTTCACATCTTGTCTGTATCCCCTACCTAAGTCAGAGCCCACTGAAGCCAAAATTGTCATGGACATTAACAGAAGTAGGATAACTTTTGTACTGAAAAGTTTATATTCCATGCATTAAAAAAAAATAAAAATCATCCAACAATCACAAAAGTGAGTTTCAATTGGAAAAATAAACCGGGGCAATGTGTCTCTGAAAATCGCGTTCTCAGCAACCATTAAATGAAAAAAGATTTAAAACTGACTTCTATAAATTACATTTACTGGGAATAAAAAATATATTGTCAAAACCTAATTAAATAGCAAGAGTAATGGGAATATATGTGTAACATGCAGCTGATGAGAATTAGGTATGTGTATGCAGCGAAAAGGTATAGATTTTTCCAGTCTTTATTTACTTCAGTGTTAACTTGTTTTTAAAGTTAGGGAGTAAATATCTGAATATTTTAAAGAATAGTATAATTAAGGTTTGAAAATAAAAGAATCCCAATAAAATCACTGAAAAGAAAAGAAGCCTTCATAGAAGCAAAATCTAGAGGCAAAGTAGGATAATAGAGTTCTCAGTCAATGTAAACAACCTTATTAAGAGAGTAACAGTGAACTTTCCTAGTGATGAGTATACACAGAAAATAGAGTAAGTGATCTATGCGTCTGTATCAGATCTCTTTTAGGAATGAACCAAAAAAATTAGACAACAATAAAAAAGAATGGAATGTAAGGAATCAGGCTAAGAACAGTAGAACAATCAGGTAGAATAAGTAACAAAAAATAGTTTCAAGGCAAACAAAGTAATGATAAAATTTGTATAAATAAATGGAAAGACCAAGGAAGAAAGTATTGTATGACACAGTAAAGACTAGTATATGCAGGTCTTTTCCTTTGTAAAAGAAAAAATACTGTGATGGATTTTAAGATAGTATGTTTCAAGAGTTCAATAGAAAAAGAGTAGGTTACATAAAATGTAGGTAAGTAAAATGAAGGTGAAAGGTAAGGTGAAACCTCCTTCTTCTCACTGATTTGTAGAAGTCTACCTTCTGTCTGAACTAATTTTGGATCTGCAAATTCCATATGGATTATATAACTGGTGATATCTAATAATAGGTCAAATAATATATAACTTGTTTTTTAGGGATGGGTAACTGTAGGATTGAAGGAACAATTTTCTTCTAATCTAGATCTCTTGGTCTTGCATGAAGACCAATTACTAGCTTATAAGATACTAGCTAGTTTATCATGCCAGTGATGGGAATTTTCATCCTAAGTGAGCTCACCACAAGTGGGGAAAATAAATAAAGAATAGAACTTGGTCTTTTCATATATGATGCTATGTCGCATGACAATAAACATTACTTAGTAGATAAGCTTTGAAAAATTTCTGTTAATATTTTCTGAATATATTTAGAATAAAACATAGAGAACAAAATGAAGTAATGTCTATTTGATGTGATAAAAGTAGGAATGAAACTGTAAATTGTTTGAAAAAGGAGACAGAAAAAAAGAATAATGTACTTTTCTTAGAAGAAAAAATGTCATTTACAGCTTGATGCTTTTAAACTGTGAACAGATTTTGTCTTGTATCTCACATTTTAGGTTTAACAATATTCCATTTGCTTGTAAGCTAATGCTTTGAGTTATCTCAGGTATTCAAACACATGACAGAATTCACTCCTGATCTTTGAACTCCATCTGTCTGACCAGTCCTTTATGTTTGCAGTAGTCCATTTTATGAATAATAATCTATCTTCCTTTTAAAGTATGCTGCTTAGAACAATTTTGCATCTATAGTTATTTCATTTGACAACTACAGTCTGATAGAAAGTTTTATGCTAATATCATTTAAATATGCAGAAAACATGATCAATTTGTATAATCAGTCTACAATCCAGAAGAATAATGATACTAAATTAAATGGAGCAGTTGTTATTATCACTATTACTGTCACCATTGCTATTTTATATTTTATATAGTATATTTTATATACTATAAAATATTAAAAAATGGTCACCATAATCTTTAATCTGGTTTGAACATCATTGCTAATTTCTCCAAAGTAATGATATTCAGTTTTAGGTCTACAATCAGGAAACATTTATCTATTTAGCAAAGCATTTCTTGAGGAATGAATCCACAATTAAATTCTACTGTATATACTATATTTTACTATGTAGGTATAAAATTTACTTTATATACTCACCCATTATTCTCTGAATGTGTGGAACTTAGGTAAATACTTAAGGTATTTCAAATACTGGATCTAGATAAATGTTCTTATACCATTGTATTAAAACTAGGCTGTTACTAATTATCAAATAAAGAAGACTGACTGCCTTCTTCAGCTCCTATGTAGATGTATAGTCAGCAGTTGTCACATCCATAAGAAACAGTACTATTGTTCTTTTTCCCCAGTGTCATAATGCTATTTCTTATTCTTCATTTGCTTCCCTATAGCAATTTTTCTTGTTTTAAAGAGCCAATTGGAAACGATCATACTTGTATTCAGTGATTTGTAATTGCCACCTGAATTTTTGTATTATTTTGATACTTTCCTTCACAATTTCCTTATAATACTCTTATTTTATTATTTCTTTTTTTTTTTCTATAGCACATAGTAACTCTCCCAGGGAAACAGTTTCTCTTACTGTCCATCTCCTCTCATGATACTTGCTTTGTAACATCATACTGGTATGATACAGAGATCATTTGATAGGTAATGTTTACTAAAGACAATAACTATGTCTACAAACTCTAAATAGGACCATTTGATCTTGGTTTGAGGTTATGAAATGAAGATCAAAGTACTATTAGCCCAGATAATGGAGAGTTTTCTTTATGGTCAGTGAAGAATGAAGTAAGCCTAGATAAAAAAAGAAGGTAAGATTCCCCTGCATGCTCTTCAAAATTATATTTGATTGCTATTATTAAGTTCTTATACCATACAGTAGTCTAATGTAAATGTATGTATAGTAATACAGCTGTTACTTTATCTATTCCCCAAAGACAGAATAAGGAAGTATATGCTTCCAAATATACTTTGGAATGTGATGACTAGTATTTCCACATGTATGTTGTTCCAGAGAAAAAAATCTAATCAATTATAGTCATAAACTTGTACCTCAGAAGAACCATGAAAAGAAATTTTGTTAAAAAAATATCTATGTGGAGCATTAACTTCTTATGTACCTGTACTACCTCACACTATACTTAGAGACTGAACACTCAGATCTATTGCAGTAATGCAATAAATTATGCTACTTCCTCTTCACTGCAGCTATACCTAGATCTTTTGACCAAATTTCAGAAAGAAATCAATCTTGTAGTGAGTTCATTCTCAATCCCTTACAGATACGTAATTGATTGTTTTGTCTGTTCGTACTAATTCTGATATACTGATCATTTTTTATCTGTGATTGATAAAGAGTTACAAAATGTTTGTTTAGTGAGATAATTTCAGGTTTGATCATGTTAAGTAAAAATCATAAGGAAAATATCAGTTCAAACCTTTGTTTGTGCCTTAGTCACTGATATGGTATCTAAATGGATATTGCCCCTTTTAATTATTTAATCCAGTTTCAGCTGACTTTTGCTTTATTTGACATCAATATGCGTGCACAAATATTTTTCCCACGCCATTATTTTATTTTTTTAGTTCTTATTTGGTAAATGTTCCATGTGTGTGTTCTTATCTTGTCTCATGTTACATCATGTGGGAGTTCATACCTGTGTAGTATTCTGTGGTAAAAAAATTGATATTTAGAGGAAATCTATTCAAGAGAATTTTTTAGTGACAACAAAAAGTAATTGAATGTGGAATTGTTATTATCCTCTTTTCTACTGTAATGCTTTAGAGTAAACTGGAGTATTTACTTGCATCTGCTTCTGGTGTATAATCAAAGGAAATCATTTATAAGCAGCTAAGATAAAATTTGGATGCGAATATTATATATACTATATATATAATATATATTATATATACTATACTATATATATATTATATACTTGAATAGTAGAGATGAAGACTTCTCAGTTACTATTCTGTAGCTTAGCAGCCTTTAAACACACAAAACTGTCACAGTAACCAAGAACTATTTAAGAAATTCTTTTAGGCCATTTAACAGTCTTTCAGTGATTACAGTGAAAATTGTTGTAAGTCTGTCAAATCAAGAGTCCAGAAGAGCCATTTTACCTGCACACTTACTATATCAAATTTTGAATGTATACATATACAGAATAGAAAGCTTAAGGTAGCTCAGCCTCTGTGGGAATCATTTTTCTGTTCATTACAAGTGGTCTTTTAAGTTGATTGAACCTCAAAGGAAGAGTAGGGATTTTAATGGTAATTTCTTTCTAGTTGTTATCTAAGATACTGTAATACAGTTTGCCCACACAATTCAGAGACTGAAAAAATGTGAGGCAAATTATATTGAGTGTATAGAGAACTTAATGAAATACGATGTTAAACTTCAGCTGTTTTTCGGTTTTGTATTTTTATTTTGTATATTTCCCTCTTTTTTTTTTTCTTTTTTTCTTTTTAAACTCAGCATATTAAGTTCTCAGGGGGTCACCCTGTCAACCTCACTTCTGTAGCCTGGATTTAGTTGAATCAATCCTAATTGAAATTCTGCACAGGTCTGATGTTCTGTGGGGATTGCAGATGAATGACAGTGCAGTGGCATGAAAGATAAATATGCTGGCAAATGAGATCCAGGCTCTCCACAGAGGATGGAATAAATTACTTTAGCAATACAGTGGAGGTAATATACTGGAGAAAAAAGTGAAATTGAAGCTAGATTTGTTAAAGAAAAAAAAACCAACACAGTTAAGATTTACTTAAAATACAGATTGCAGTATGTACTGCATTTAGACCACTTCTTCATTTCTTTTGTATTGTGAATAATACTGCATACGCTTTAATTTCATTTATGCAGATGGTTGCTTGCACAATTTGAATTCATGTAGCATTCAGAGTTTAGCTCGAGGCCCAGTTGTAGTTCTGGTATAGCATATTGATTAGTATTTGATAAATATATAAATTGCACACTAAGTTTAAGGTACTTTGTGCAAAATGTATTTAAATGACCTTGGAAAATTGGCATGAATAGCTCTGAGGCACTATTGCCTGAATGAGATGCATTTTTTGAGTCCAGAGATTTAAGAATTTTCATGACTGAATGAGCAAAATTGAACTGAAAAGAGTAAACATTAAAGTTCATAGAAATTAAAGTAAATTAGATGATCTGATAGAGCTTTCTTCAATTTTCTTGCCAGTATAGTACCATTTCTCTCAGACTGTTTGTCTGTTACATCTTCCAGTCTAATTGCTAAATTTCTTAACCAGCCAGGATTTCAGTACTCTCCTCAGAAAAATGTATTAGAATCTAGTGGATCAGAAAGTATTTTCTAGTATGCATCTGAAATTTTCATTCTCTTAGGGTCAGCTGTAATATCTTCAGGAAATTATCCTTTACCTTCCTCTGTGCTACAATATGCAGTTACTGTATTTTACATCTTGTACAGAAAAGTCACTTAGCAAAATTATATGAATTTCTCTCTTTTCATTTGCTCAGAGTAGTCAGTTTTTTTCAATTGCCTATCAATAGCAATTATATTTTCTTAGGTTAATTTGTGCATTTTAGTGATGTGTCATGGTACTCCAGCTTGGAGTAGTATTCCAGGCTGTATTAAACCTTACCTTCCATAAACTCTGACATCCATAGTCAATTTTCACTGTTTATTTCTAATCTGGTGTTTTATTCTGTAGCTGTATTTGTTTTCTCTGATCACACTTTAAAAGTCCATATAACACTAGTGCTTTCTTCCCAATAGTTTTTAATCCTTATTTTCTTGGAATGCACTAGCTCATGCTTCTCAGACATCAGTCTTTCCTAATTTTCAGGCCACGTTATAAAAAAGAAATTTAGAGATAATTTGGAATAGATCTAAGTGGGCATTACCTATTGAAATCATTGGAGGTTCCTTGCTAATAATGGCAGTACATTTTTCTTACTAAGTAGAAGAATGGTGTTTTGGGTGGAACTGAAAATGGTTACTGTGACTTCAGGAAAGATGTGCTTGTGGAGGAAATATGCCTGATGGCTGGCTAGTGAATACATGCTATCTTCTATTCTCTGAAACTGACAAATTGTAGCTCAGTGTGGTCATTATTTAAGGTGGTCTGGCAACAAGAACTCTATGAGGAGAAAGGACTTTAGACTTTAGTTTAGTCTTTAATTCCGTCTTTGTCTAAATCATGATATTTTCATTCATACTAGCTGGTACTAATTATAGGAAGATCTGAGCTAGTGTTGGGGTTTTAGTTCTTGTTCAATATCATTCCATTTCTGCTGCTTCATTACTGTAATAAGGGTTGAAATTATCAATGCAACCTGTCTGTGCGCTAAACATCTAACAATGTTTCTATTCTAATTTGCAGTTGCAGTTTCTATATAAGTATTAATTTTTTTTTTTCTTAATGTATTGCTTTCTGAGATCAAGACAAGCTTTGTGTTTCCAATGATAGACAGCTGGCTTCTAAATTGCTAGAGAACAAGATGTATGCTTCCGCAGATCTTAACCTGACAGAGGACTGGGTTTGGTTGGATCTAAAATACAGTGTATTAGCACTCTTAGCATAACATTGCTCTGGACTCTGATTTAACTTGCAATGTTATTCTTGAAAAGGGGATTCACATATTAAAGTTTCTATTGCTGTTAATCTAAAAGCAATTACTGTGAAGAAAAACCCCCAAAACAAAAGGAAACAAAAAACCAAACCAACCAAACAAAAGACCAACTAATATCCTATTTAGCAGCTTTAGTTAAAATATTCCAGTAAGAATATTTCAGTGTATGTATTTGTTTTGCTTATTAGTAAGTTGTGTTCAAATTTTAAAAAATCATCCAACCAAAAAGGATTTGAGTTCTAAAGTTATATGTAAGATAATTTTAAAAACTCAATAATGCAGAGTGTGAATATTAAACTAAAGCACAGAAACAGAGGACACACAATATTCGTGAGGATAATTCAAAGACTAACCTTAGTATGTAACTTAAGAGTATGAGTTAATTATTCACTTTTGCTATTTCAACAATTACTGTACATTTATATATATAATATATATATTTCAACAGATACAGTATAATTCATATATAGAAGGAGCCATATGCTTGTACACACATTCTAGAGTTTTTTTTCAGGAGGTAAAGAAGAGCAAAACCAGTAAAAAGATAGGTACTCCACACACATATGTTAGCATACCTGTAGACTAAATAATTTATATTTGTTCTACAGATAACTTCCTGAAAATAGGAAAACTGATGTTGCTTCAACTTAATTTGGAAGTGGTGCTATGAGAGCCACAAATTTTGAAGGATTTTTCATCGTACTATTGGTTCAAATGAAGTCAGCAATGTAAGATCTTCTTTATTTTTCTTCAGAAAAAGTCTGCACTTACAATAGTAGTCTGCTATTTCAGAAAATAGTAATTTGCAAAGTAGCAGAAACAAAAGGTCAATCTCAAGAATGGATACAGGTTGGGCAGAGAATGGCTTGAGAGCAGCTCTGAGGAGAAGGATTTCAGGCTGTCAGTAGATGAAAGACTCAGCATGAGCCGACAATGTGCGCTTGCAGCCCAGAAGGTCAACTGTATGCTGGGTTGCATCATGAGAAGCACGGCCAGCAGGTTGAGGGAGATGATTCTGCTCCTCTACTTTGCTCTCACGAGACCCTATCTGGAGTACTGCATCCAGTTCTGGGGCCTCCAACACAAGAAAGACATGGAGCTGTTAGAGTTGGTCCAGAGGAGGGCCACGAAGATTGTCAGAGGGCTGGAGCACCTCTTCTATGAGAATAGGCTGAGAAAGCTGGGGCTTTTCAGCCTGGAGAAGAGAAGGCTCTGGGGGGACTTTATTGCAGCCTTTCAGTACCTGAAGAGGGCATACAGGAAAACGGGGCAGAGACATTTTAGCAGGACATGTAGTGATAGAACAAGGGGAAATGGTTTTAAACAGGAAGAGGGTAGATTTAAACTAGATATTAGAAAGAAATTATTTACTGTGAGGATGGTAAGACATTGGAGCAGGTTGTCCAAAGAAGTTGTGAATTCCACTCTGGCCCTGTAAGCATTCAAGGACAGGCTGGATGGAGCTTTGAGCAACCTGATCTAAAGAGAGGTGTCCCTGCCTATAGCAGGGGGGTTGGAACTAGATGATCTTAAAGATCCCTTCCAACCTAATCCATTCTATGATTCTATGAAAAGCTGTTATTTTAGCAGAGACCTCTTCAGAGTCTGAAAATGCCATAAATGAGCTACAGATTGAAAGATTCAACTTAACATCTACATTAACAGATAGGTTAATCGTATGACGTGTAACCATACACAATGCATACTGGTTTTAAGAGTATTTTATGCAAAAAAGAGAATGTAAATATCACACAGTATACTTAGGCAGATCTTCACCAAAAAACTGCTCGTTGCATATATTAATGATCTTGTGTAAAGGTCTATTAGTTGAGTGCTACAGTTTGAAAATATATTTGGGAACAAGTCTGAATGGCTCATGATATCAAAGAGACACTGCCAGAATTTGTAATGTCCTGAAGAGGAGCTATTAAATTTTACTGAGAAATAAGCTGGCCAAATAAGCTTTCCCTATTCTAGCTTTTGTGCCATGTGGCAATGATGTGACCAACCTGTGAGCAGGCAGCATGCCATCTCGACAGATGGGCATGAATACAAGTAGCTAGGGATATTGTTATTCTGTGTATAGCAGATGTACGCGCCTATTAAGACTGTTGCTCCCAGCTGTGAGAGTCAAAGCAGCAGTTTGCCTTGACCCTCTTTTTTAGAGTTGGGAATATCTGGCACCACTAACCCAGTTCTGAACTTGATTGACGTGGAGTACCATGAAATCCTGGAAGGGGAAGGCAGGGAGTTTGAGGTAGTTTCCTATACTGCCACAATTTTAGTATTTTTTTTTATGGATGGACATGATGTTAACAATACCTGACACAGAAGCAGTAGAAGTAAGAGCATGCCCTCTGTGGCTAAGTCTTTACTAATATGCAAGCTGTACCCACAAAACTATGAATGGTAGACATCATTTACAAAATAATATTTGCTTGCCAGATGACAATTAATTACTTTTTTTTAATTGTTTTAATGATCAAAGTGCACAGAGTACAACAGAAGCAGGACTTATCACTGTATAAGTAACTGAACATTGAATGCTACTGCTAATCATATTCTTTTAGCTAGAGTAATATTCTAGTAGAAATACTAGCAATTTTTTTCAGAATAATTTTTACTTATCCATAGGTCAGTATAAAAATTAGTATCTTTCAGACAGTAGCTTTTTGGGTACAACTAAATTTTAGATTTCTAGAAAACCAGAAAGTTAAGAAACACCAATTCATATTGTTTTAAATGTCCATATTCCCAAGAATACAGACCTTTGTAGAGCTTATTTTTAAAAAAGATGTTAGTGCTTTTAGTTGGGAAGTTGCTTTGAAACAATACGATGAGCAGTGGGATGAAATGAGACGTTATCTAAATTGTAGTGCTCTGCACAAATCTCTGTAAAGCTCAATCTTTAGTAAGCCTGCAGGAACAGTATTTTAGGGAGCAGAACAGAAAATGAAAATGTATTGCCAGTAAGATGTATCCTATAATATTGCCAGAGTATATAATAAGTTGTCACCCTAAATTCAGGATTGGTGGAAAAAAAGGAAAATATTTCAATCATTTCAAAATACCTCTTCTAGAAAAAAAGCAGTTCACAGAAATTTTGCTTCTAGAGTTTGAATTTATGATATTCAATTACTGCTGAATGAAAAATTTGTAGCCTGGCTCACACCTAGTATGCAGCTATGAATTAGGACATGAAATATACATTCTTTGCATCTTTGGGAACTGCCTACTTCTCAGGTAATGCCACCTTCTTGTCAGTAAGAACAATAAAACCTCTCGACATACCTAATCTGTGCTATTTTCTAAAAACCTGGAGTGTCAGTTTAATGTTGCTTGTTATCAGCTTATGTATTCTATAACTGTTACAGCTTCTAAACCTGATAATAGTTACCAATGCCACAGTCATTTCATAACTTGTCTAGTGCTATGTCAAACCTTTTATGGTAGCAAAACTAAGATAGATTATTGTTATCAAAGTGACAAGAGTTTGAGATACTGTAATAGACTCACATATTCATTTTTAATGTGTTCTTTAAAGCCTGCATTTTCAGTGTTTTCCCCTCTTGCACGCTGATTATGCTCAGTTCTTAGATTTTGCCTAGATATGATCTGACAGAAAACTTAGTGAAACCTATTCAGCCTAAAAATTGGATCTATGCAGCACAAAAATAGATATTTTTATCTTCTGAACCCTATTTCTTGATGTTTTTGATCCTTTCCAGAAGAATTATTAGACTTCCCTTCTTGAGGCTATGGAGATTTAAAAAAAAAAAAAAAAAAAAAAAAAAAAGTCAAATACTTGCCCTTATACTAAAGAGTTATGAAGGACTAGCTAAAATTTCTTGCTCCAGATCCATTTCTGCACAGGTAGGTATTTTATCTTTCACCTTTGTATTCTTTTGTTTGTTTCTGTTGTTGATTCTTCATTTTCTTTTGTTTTGTTTTCAAGTCAAATATTCTGACAGCAGAAATGCAGCTGCTTATTTTAAGGGAATATGATGTTGACTAATGATTTACATTGTGACTGTTGAAACCACGTGTTTCCATACTGTGATTTTTGTTTTAAAATATCATAACTGCTTTGAAAAGCTTAAAAACAAAATATTTAGAACATATAGTAGGATGTATAGTAGGATGAAGTAAATATTTTGAAGAGAAGTACCTGAAACAGAACAAAAGTGGCTGGCTGTACACTCTAGAAAAGAACAGGCTCTTGTTACTCTCTTAGGCTGTTTTGAGCTATTCTCGTTTTCATCTTGTTTTCTTAAGAAAATAAAGTAACCGGCAGTTTTCTATGTATTTATACTTGCAGGTATCTAGGTCTTTAAACATTTTTTTATTATTATTTTTGCATGTGGGCTCAATCAAATATAGCAAGTAGCTGAAAAGATAGTGAGTTCCTACAGTCAACATACACATGCACTGCTTCCTTTGCAACAAGATAGGTGGTAGTCCAAGAAGTTCAGTTTTCAAAGATCTCAGAAGAAAACTTTCAGTGATATGATCTTATGTAGGAACTCAGTAATGGATAATTTGATATTGAAAATGACACTGAATTCTAGCTCAGGTCAAAGACTACATTCATGGCAAGTTGGATCTTCTTATAGATAGTGCTGAAGACATTACATTAAGACTTCGCTGAACTTCTAGGGAAAATCACTCATTTCAATGCTGAAATTGAGTTTTTAAAATTTCACTTAGAATACCAGATTTTCTTTCTAAACAAAGTAATCTTGTATTTGCATTTTTTTTAATCCAAAGTTGTCTTTCTTGGTTACTATACGATCCAACATTTTAGGCAGTTCCCGAGGTAACTGTGGCTTTTTTCTAGATAAAAAAAATTACTTCCTACGTCAATGTTTAATTCACAAAGAGAACATGGCTGAAGTAATGGTGTATTTGCTGGTAATATTTGATGCACTGTTTGTCACAAGTAATAATTTATTATGGTTTGTATAATAAACAGTTTAGAAATCAAATCTGTTAGCAAGAGCTCTATGCTATCTATTTATTTGCAAACAGACAAACAGGCACATACTACTTTTAGGGGAAAAAAAAGTTAATAATGCATTCCTGAAATGTATTTTTCTAAACTTTTATACTGCAGTGGAATATTAGTATAGGTATGTTTTATAGCCATATGGCTACAGAGTGATTAAAATTCCAAAACAGGGTATTTGTTTCATAGGCTTACATAAAATGAGACCTCTTATCCATGCAATTTGACTTCACTCCACTAGAACGATTTTGTTCATTGCATACTGAAGGTAATGCATCTAAATGAATGAACTGTTTTTATGTTATAGACCAGTTTAGTATGCTAAAAGCTCCTTGATTATATCCCTTACATGATGAAGGAAAGGGACATCCTACTTTTCATTTGGCTTAAGAGGTGTACATGGTCACAATAAATGGTGAAAATATCCACATGTATGTGTGTGCAGTGATATTTATCTTTTAGTTGAAGCAGTGAAGCGTGGGAAGATGTGACAGAATGAAATTAAAGCACAGGAAAAATGGATGAAGTTCCCTTCCTCTGTCTTTGCTTTTATGTCTTTCTGTAGTAGGGTCACTACTGGAAAATAAGAACTCGGGTGTTAGTTCTCACTCTGAAATTTCTGTGAAATATGAGGACTAGTTACTAGCCCCTGTGAGAAGGAGGTATATTGTGCCAACAATGTGGTTATGAATGAAGTTCAGAAGAAGTATATTTGAAATATCCTAGGTTTAAGGAGACTAGAAGAAGAGCTGGTGTGCTCAAAATTTCATTTTATTTTTCTGGCTGCCAGCTAACTGAATGGATGAAATTTCGTCCCTTTGTTATTTTTTTTTTTTCTGATTAGTATGTTGACCATTATTACTAAAATGATACTGCTATTAAAGGTATCAAATTATAGTAAACGGAGCAAGTGCCAGTAAAACTCTTCCACTTGATGCAAGCATCATTTTCATGATTTGTTCATGCCTCTTTGAGCAAAATAAGGAATGGTATGAAAGGCCGGTACTATGTATAACTGGGGAGTGGGTATGTGAATGAAATCTGCTTTTACCTATATTTCAGCATAGTGTAAACTCAAACATGACTGGAAGCATACTGTAAGAAAGGAAAGAAATGGGTATCTTGTGGCTATAGCTTTCATTACTATAGAGAAGCTGTAATATTCACATGTTGTACATATATTATAAACCTTTCAGGAAAAAAAGTGTTTAAAATTGTCTGGTTGTTGCTGTAGCAGAATATTCCTGTCTGTGGCTTTACTCATGTAAATTCTTGCATAATGTCTAGTAGCTTTTTCTTTCCCTTTGCACTCCAGCACAAATATGAACAAACATTACCTGTTAGTACACATTAAATAAAGTGTCAGACATTCTCAGCAGAAGCCTGAAAGCTGTTCTTCCTTATTCTTATAGACACACCAAAAAAATAATATGGACAAATGAAAGAGGATTAAGGAAATTAACACAAGTAAAAAATGATAAGTTGGGAATATATGCCTATATGTATAAACTGGTGTAGGTTCATTAAATTAAATAAAGTTAAATTGATTGGCCTGTTCTGAGTATCTGACCAAAGATTTCAACAAATTCTCACTACTGCAGGAGAATTTTCCTTTCCTTTCCTTGTTTTGACTTAATACTCACCTTTTACTTTGGTTTATTATGCACAGCAGAAAGACTTAAAATTGCTAAAATATGCTTGTGAGAATTAAAAAATCATAAATTATTTGTTACTGACTCAGTATAATTTTTGGCACTAAGGTGTTTGGTGTTCCCACTTATTTAAGTGTTCCCAGACAAATATGCAAGAATGTATCATCTATCCTTGAGCTTCACAAGCATCCTAAGGCTGTCAGACACAGTGAAGCCTGGGAATGCAAACGGTTTTTCTGCTCGGCAAATATTTTAAATTTTACATATATTATATTGCTAGATGATGCTAACAGTAATAAATGTTATCATCGCATATACATGATAAGACTTTTACATAATTTACACTTTTATTTTTTATGATTTCAAGTCTCTTTTACAATTCTTTAAAGACAGCAGATAATCCTTATGTCTTGTCTGTATTTAAAAAATTACTGGATTAAAAGCATGTTTGTGATAAGCCTTGCAACTCAGAAGCATGTGTACTTCTAGAGGAACAAGTGAAGAGTGACTGAATATAATAATATTCCCTTTTCAAGAGAAGGAAGGAACAAAACTCCTGGGCAAGCAAAATTGTAGAGCTTATCTGCAGGAAATATTTGTTTTTGTTTGCATACCAAATATAGTAGCCTAATCCAGATTTAAGCATGCTATTTAAAATAGTATGGGGTAAAGACCTCTGAAGGCACTATCCGCAGGGGCTGTTCTGTTTTGCTTAGTTACTACTTGATACATTGTGCTAGATCCAAAGGCAAAAGAGTTGCCCTTCAAATGTTTATAAATAACACTAGTGATAAAACTGCATGGAATAAATTAATATAATTCAAAAATGTCTACTTTAATTGGTAGCAAGATTTAAACCAAGGTTCTGAGAGGCTTCTCAGGTACATCCCTCTTATATGAGAGTGATACTGTTCTGTAATCCCTGCAAAGGAGCAGCCCTGGAGCATGACAATTGGTTTACTTCTATGACATTATCTTTTTCAGTTCATACTTGGAGAAACCTAACAGGGTTGTCTTACAGATCAGAGGGAAGTGACTTCTGCTGAGAAAAAATGAGTGCTGCATAATGGATGAAGACAAGTTAATTGAGCCTGTTGTCTGCTTTGCTTGTCTGTCCTTAGATTGTCCTACTCCATGACTAGACCCATGACTAGACACATCCCAAAGAATGTAAGATACATCTTGCTTAATCAGCGTAGGTCAGTTCCTCAAACCTAGATGTGCCCGCTGGATGCTGGTGAAAAGATTATGTGGCCAGGGTTGGAGATATAGGATGCAAAATAGACGGTAATTAGACTAGATTAGATAGTTCAGATTTGTGCAGCCCGTGGCTGGGCTTAAGTTTGCTTTGTCCTTATTGTCCTCTTAATTTTCTAGTACGCTGCACAGATATGTTAATTCAGTGCTCAAGCTGAATGTAAGGTCATAGTGTCTCACTTTTGTCTGTAGTTGATTGCTTATCACCTTTTCAGATTGCCATTCTATTTGCCATGTGTGTTTGATGATTGGTCTTCAGTAAATCCCTCTGCAAGAATACTGATCATGTTTTCTTTTTTTCTCTTAACAGCTGCTCAGTAATTTCACATGACATAATGTAAATGTATTCATGAAGTAAAGTGAGTCTCTCTCAGCTCGTGTTGATTGTGCTCATAGAGGTGTTTGCCAGTCTGTTGAACACATTCTGCAGTTACTATTTTTTTTTTTTAAACAGACAGAATGAAAACAGAAGACCATAAAAAGAAAGACTTGAAGCATTTTGTCTGTTTCTGAATCTTTATCTCCTACACACAATTAACATGTTCATTCCAACAGACAATGTGCAGCTAAATTCCCTGTGCTATTTGATAATTTCAAGAGATAATTTTGTAAAACATCATTTATGTTCTGGCCCGGTACACTGCTCCTCCCTGGCCGTTATCTTCAGAAAGCAGTTGGTAAAATACTGAAATAAATTACAGATGCAGATCTCAGATTTAAAGAAGTGTTGCTTTTTTTCATAAAATATTCTGTAAAAGCCTTTGAGCTCTTATGTGAGAAAACAAAAGTGATGATTTAGAACTTTAAAGCATACTTTATTTTTATGACTTATAAAATCACAAGTGAGAGAGAATGCCAAATGGACCATTTGGCTTGAAGTTCTAAAAAAATGGAAACAGGATGACAATACTCAGGCAAATATCATTTCATCAATGAAAGTTCCAACAACAGCTTGGTTTAAGAGTTGAAATAGTCATATTATAGGTCTGCAAACATTCAAAATCAGTAGGAATTAACAATTTCTATTACAGAAAGCATACATTATTTCTCTAAACCTTCCATGGAGGTTCCATGGAGCAGTTCCATGGAGGCTATGTCTGTGTGGTAATATTGTGCACTGAATAAAATGGTTACAAGATCTGTTGGACTATAGAGACAGAATATGCAATAGTTTATGGCTAGCGTAATAGTATAGTGATTAACATACATACTTTGGAGGAATAATACCTTTGTTTTCATTCACTTAAATATCTTTTATCAATGGAGCATATCTGGTGTTGCAATCCTGAGGAGTTTGTCTTGAATCTTCTGGAAGAAAGGGATGCCATTCAGAGGGACCTGAAAGATGGGCCTGGATGAACCTAGTGAGGTTCAACATAGCAAAGTGCAAGGTTTTGCACTTGGGCCAGAGGAATCCCAGGCATTTATACAGACTGAAAAGAGTAGTCCTTGAGAGTAGCCCTGCAGAGAAGGACCTGGGGGTCCTGTTGGATGAAAAACTAAACATGAGTCAACTCTTGCAGTTTAGAAAGCAAATGGTATGCAGGGCTCCATCAGGAGAGTGGTGGCCAGCAAGAACAGGGAGGTGATTGTCCTCCTCTACTCTGCTCTTGTGAGGCCCCATCTGGAGTACTGTGTCCAGGTCTGGAGCACCCAGTACAAGAAAGACAGAGAGCTATCAGAGAGGGTCCAGAGAGCCACAAAGATGATCAGGGGACTGGACCACTTCCCCTGCAAAGACGGGCTAAGGGAGCTGGGCTTGTTCAGCCCGGAGAAAAGAAGGCTGTGGGGTGACCTCATTGCAGCCTTTCAGTACCTAAAGGGTACCTACAAACAGGAGGGGAGTCAACTCTTTGAAAGGGCAGATAACAGCAGGACAAGGGGAAATGGTTTGAAGTTAAGGGAGGGAAGTTTTAGGTTGGATGTCAGGGGGGAAGTTCTTTACAGGGAGAGTGGTGAGGTACTGGAACAGGCTGCCCAGAGAGGTTGTGGATGCCCCATCCCTGGAGGTGTTCAAGGCCAGATTGGATGGGGCTTTGGGCAACCTGATCTAGTATTAAATCTGTAGGTTGGTGGCCCTGCATGTGGCAGAGGGGTTGGAGATTCATGATCCTTGAGGTCCCTTCCAACCTGGCCCATTCTGTGATTCTGTGAATCCATATACATTACTGTAAATGTTTTCATTAGAGGCCTAAACTGTGCACTAAAATTCCCTCATAAAGTCTCTAGATGATATCCCTTTGGAAAGCATTGTATATACTTTAGAGAAGTAGTTTAAAATTAGAAGAAACATCTTTTTTTTTTCCCCCCTAAAAATCAACCTAAAAAAAAAATCAGTCTACTTGTATGTAGATTTGACAATATGATACTCTTGATTATGGGTGTCCAGCCTTTTAGCTTTCCTGGGCTGCATTTAGTGAACAGGAGTTGTCTTAGGCCACATATAAAATGTATTTAATGTATATGAGTAGCAATATTTATGTATTTTTCATTAGAACATAAAAAACAGAGCAACGAAAACATAAAGCTAGTGGGATACTTGAACCTGTTTTTGTGAAACTAATGCCTCAGTGTCTAGTTTGATGGAAGTGATTGGAATTCTTAGTTTTCAAGGCATTCTTCAGAAATTTTGATGACATATTAGTCTTCCTGTACTTCATCCTTCACAATAATTGTTCACAAATGTATGTACTGCCAAAAAGTGATGATGTGAATTTGGTTTTAAACATAGTGCAGGTAAGTTGTTTTTCACCTTGAAGATGCACGTTTAACTCATTTAAATGAGTGGTCAAATCCACCAAAAGTGCCAAATCTGAGCCACTTTTGTTCTGGCACAAATTTTTTGTTTTGATTCCATAAAGGACTTGACTTCATTTCATAAAACATGAATTCTTTTTATCATTTTACCCTGACTTAGCCACCTTCCTTTGGAAAAGGACATCCCTGGTCTTGCTGCTGACGGCAGAGGGTGAAGACTCAAATATCCTGCCAGAGGAGGACTTCTTCCTCCCTCAGAGAAATTAATTGAATATGAAACTATCAGATATTCTTTTAAGTAAGCATTCTCCTCCGAATTTCCTTAGAGATGCAAGTACAATTCTGGGAAAATACATCTGAAATTGTCATGTGACAATGTTCATGGAATATAAATATTTAATCTAATTTAATCTAAAATAAAAATTTTGTGAAAAAAAAAAGTACAGAATACTTAGTATTCTAGGAATTCCACTTCCAACTGTCAGTTATAATGATTTTTCATTTTCAACCTGCAAAATCAACAGAATAAAAATGCTGCAAATTTATTTTGTGCAGTGTTGGCTTTAGAACCAAAATAATATTTTTTATAGTGAAGATAATTTGAAACAAACTCTGCATTTTGTGGATGAAATGGAAAGCTATATGTCTGGATATTCTTTCTCCCTTGTATGTATATATATATTACAGCTTTAAATTAAACTCTGGAACCTATATAGGATCCTTTTTAGTCACTCACATGAATTATATCTCTTGCATTTCTTTTTTATGCTACAGTATACAACAAATACATTCTTGACCATTTATTTTTCATATATTCTTAGTATAATATTTTTATTTATTTGATATTATATGATTGTAGTATGCTTTTCTCTGCTAAACTGCTAAAATTAGTGTTTGAAAATAACTTGATGATTCATGTTACCAAGGTTTACTTCAGAAATCATGCAGCAGCTTCCCAGAGGAAATAGTTTTTAAATGAAGTAGAGAACTAGTGTCCAAGTCACTTTTTATTTTAAATAATGTCAGTGATATTCACTGAATTCACATTCACGTTATTTAAAATGCTGTCTACTTAATTAATAACAATAGGAAAAGACTATGATAAAATGTTGCAAGAAGGAGATGGATTGTTACACAAAAAATGCCTGAAATTACAATGAAAACATTGCTGAATGATCCTCAGATGCTGAGTGTTTTCAAGCCATCGTGTTTAAATTTTCTTTGTATATCTCACATGTGGGAAAAAAAAAATCAGTAGTTAAGTGTTTTTCACATGTGATAGCTGAAGAGACTTCAAAACAAATACCCTCAACTAATACTTCTCCAATTATAAACATCAGAACAGGATTTAGAAATTAGCTGTACCAAGCTGCAAATTTCTTCCATATGTTTCAGAACTTAAAGTTTTAAGGACAGATCAAATAGTCTCTTTTAGAGTGTGCTAAGTCAAAATTTTGAAAATGGATTGTTAATTGAAGAATTAGATTTCTAATTTTTCTACAAATAAGTGTTCCAGAGAGATATGTAGTAGTAACTGGCAATACCCAGTGATACACCAATCAGTAAGCAGACATTTCAGTATGCATTGCCTGAATTGGAGCACCCTGGTTAAGGATATAGGTGAGTGAAGCTGATTTCCATGTTCCCAGGATTGTTTATACATTTCACAATAAAAATAGTAAAAAAAAGTTCAACACAGTATTGAACTAATTGTAAGGAGAGAAAAGAACATCCAAGTCTGTCCAGCTCTTTTGAACTCTTTAAACACAATCGTGCCTGCTCATCCTGGCTCAGTGAATCTCTGATCTCTGCAGACTGAAAATTATCAAATAGCTTCAACAGAAAAGACAAAGATTCTTAGTTTTACCCAAACTAAAGTTCCATGATAGTTGTGGTATTCTTATGTCAGATATGAATATGCATATTTCCAATAACAGTGTGAGAAAAGGAGGTATTTCTTCCACTGGAAAGAGAAAGAAGTGAGGTCCCTTCTGTTCAGGTAAAAACTACCAGATAACAAAGTGCTGTGTATAGGTCTCACCCTCTTGTGACCTGCAAGATGAAAGTTAACTCTTTCTTTTTCTATAGATAGGAGAAATTATAAATATTCAGAATGCCTTGCTAGAGAGACACTACTTCCAAAATGAGACAGTATCCAGTTCTTTCATAGAGGTGTTCTTGTCTTCTTCTTCAGTAGTTTCAGTTACTCCTTCTTATCCTCAAATATATGCTCTCATTCATATATTTCAGTCAGGTCTCACAATTAAAATATCTGCTTCATAATTAGCACTGCTAGACTTTTCAGGTGCCCAAATCAGAAACTGCAGTATCTAGAGCATTTATGAATTTGGATTCAGCTAGAATTCTAAGTCCTATACGACTGAATTTAGGGTCTGAAACCTTACCTAGGCCCCTGATTTCTTGTCTATTTTCTATTTTTGAAGACAGGTGTCTTTAATATTGCATTTGAAATACTGCCAGTTCTACAACAAATAAAACAATATTTCCCCAATCTTAAATAATAATTGATACTGCAATTACTATTTATTTATTACTTATTTTTGTATAAATAACAGGTAGCACTTAGACCTGTTTTATGAAAATTTATGCAGCATTCTGTCTGCAAGTTTCTTTTTTTTTGTTACGTTTCAATTTATTTTTTGTAAAAATGAAATAATTTCATTTTAATTAATGCACTGACAAAAGAAAAAATGTCAATCATTACATTGATTGTAACTTAAAGAACAGCATTATAAAGCGTAAACAAAATGTATACTGAAAGATAGTTAGCACCATATTTTAATCCCCCCCGTGTCTTTTTTATCCCCCTAAAATTTGAAACCATTCTCAAATAAAACATTGTCACAACCCTCTCTTGGTGCTGCATGTTTTTTTTTGTTGTTGTTGTTTTTTATTTTCCTTTGGTCTTCAGATTTTTTATCTGCTGTCTTTTACCTGATAGATGTGGATACACAAACTTAGAAGTAAAGAAGAGGAAGGAAGTGTTGAAAAAGTTTGATTTATAGCTGCAATTAATTAACTGGTTGCTAGGGAACCATCAGCTATCCAATCAAAAATAGCAATCAGCCAACTGGAATCAGCAGGATAAAAAAATAACTGAAAAAGCATTGTGCTTTCTCCCACTTTTTTTTTTTTTTTTTTTTTTTTTTTTTTTTTTAATTCACAAAGCAGGACAGAAGGGAAGTTTGATACTGAGGGGTTTTGTTTTTAGTTTAGGTACTTAAGGGATGGCCTGGCAACAGAAGTTTGGGTTTATATTTGGTTATCTTTGTGTTTACCGGTGGTAATGAAAATGAAGGGTAGTAACTCAGCATGTGGTAATAGTAAAGAAGACTTAATTTGAATGGACCAGGTAAGCCTAATGTTGCCTGAGCTGGCTGTGATTTGAAAGCTCTAGTCTTTTTGTGTAATAGTTAATTAAAGCTTAATGAACTTCCATGTGTTGATAATAATTGGCAGGGATAAGTGATAACCCCAGGTGATACATATGAAAGCAGAAGATTTCATTTCACTCTCTTAGAGCTTGTTTAGGTATGCTAAGAACTGTAGAAAGGATTCACCATCTGAAGTTCAAGTGTGATTTTTGCTGCTGGTTGAGCATCCATTTCAGGTTGTGTTGTACTTGTTTTCTCTGTTAGTGTGAAGGCTTGCTTTAAAATGCTTTTTGTAGCTTTTTGTAGCGTGTTTACCTTGAAATTTTAAAAGAAATGTTAGAATAGCAAAACAAACTGTATGTTGATAGTTCTACATTGTTATTCTTTAAGTATGTTATTTTTTTGTCATTTTGATAATTATCGTTTTCAATTTAAAAGGCTAAAACAAAGGACTGCTCTCTTTCTTAAAAGAACATCAATTACAAACAAACAAACAAACAAAAAACTCTAATAATAGATTCCACAAAATCTTACATTTATTGATAGCTATCTAAGGCAAAAATAGGCTAGGTTTTCCTGAACAATAGTTTTGTGTAACTTTTATATGCTTAGGATAAAAATTGAGGGTAATACTTGGAATTTCTCTTTACTCCTGTTGTCTTGATTCTTATTTTTATATTTAGATAAGTTGATACATTAGAGGAGTGTGAAAGAGAAGGAGGCTTGTTTTTTATCCTTCGCCTATCCGACCAGCTGTGGTGTTTTGCAGTACTATTGCTAATAAGCCCAGGTACTTACACTGTTTTTCTGAATATTAATAATTAATTCACATTTATATATTAGCCTGATTAAAAAGAAAAAGCTGTCCTTCTTCTCTAATCTGCCCTAGTGAGACCAAAGCTGGAGTACTGTGTCTAGTTCTGAGCTCCTCAGTTCAAGAAAGACAGCAAACTGGAGAGAGTCCAACAGAGGGCTACAAAGATTATTAGAGGCCTGGAGCCTCTCCCTTACAAGGAGAGGCTGGGAGACCTGGGTCTATTCAGTTTAGAGAAGAAATGGCTGAAAGGGGATCTTATCAATTCTTATGAATATCTAATGGGGGGGAGTCAAGTGGAGGGTGTCAGGCTCTTTTCAACAGTGACAGAACAGAAGATAATGAATACACAAGATGTCCTGTATGAGGGTGACAGGGCACTGGAGCAGGCTGTATAGAGAAGTTGTGGAGTCTGTTCTTTGGAGATATGCAAAACCCACCTGCGTGCTTTCCTGTGTAAGCTACTTCAGCAGAGGAGATGAACTAGATGATCTCCAGAAATTCCTTCCAACTCCTATGATTCTGTGATTTTTTGAGTAGAGGTTCAAAGGTGCAGCAGAATAACATGGCTTTGCTGTTGGCATTTAAAAAAGAAAAGAGAAGTGCCCTGAACTCGCAATCTTGAATCTCTTTTTTTGTTGAGGTAGTTTGCAAATGTCTGTTCACTGCAGAAAGGCATGAAACAGAACAGAATGCAGGGCTGTTGCTGTGGCTGCCCACTCCTAGTATGTCACTGTGTATGGATTCAGTATCATGAAGCACCAAGGTAAGAAGGGAAGAACTCTGTCATTATACCAGTACAGGCTGGACATGGAATTTCAAAAGTTCAATGAAAGGCCAGTAAGGAATGGCTTGGAGCACGTCTTAGAGAAGCTGAGAGAGCGGACTCTGTATAAACTGGAGAGGGTGCCTTGAGGATCTTGTCAGTATTTATAAATTTCTAAAGGGTGGGAGTAAAGAAGATAGACCCAGGCTTTTCTCAGTGGTTGTTGAGGGATGAAGCAAGAAGTGGGTGGAGACTGAAATATAGAAAATTGTTTAAATATAAGCGACAGCTTAGTAACTTTCAGTTAAAACTCAAATAGCTTGATGAGAGGTGATGGAGTCTCTGTGTGGAGGTAGTCTAAATCTGACAGCATGGTCACGAGTGCTTTGCTCGTATGACCTCCAGAGGTCCCTTCATTCTTATTAAAAAAAAAAAGTAAAAAGGTGTTTTTTGTAGACTGATGTTAAAGAGATTGAATTTTTACTTTAAAACTCAGCTGATCTGAATGATTTCTGACTTGATAGGTGGCAATTAGTGCCATGAGGTGCTGTGAGAAACTTGGGTTTTGCATGTTTGGCCTTTTCTTCCTTCATTGTGCTGGTTAAGATGAAGAATATTTTTTGAATTGAAAATAAAAGGCAAGTACTCTCCAGATGTGCGAATAGCTGCAAACATGGACTTAGTGCTATAAGAAAATAACTTATGTAGCACAGTGATACTTACATAGTTGTTTTCTTTTATCCTTTTCTATAAAATTATTTTACTAGGATAACATGCCTAAAAGTAGATCTTTTTTTTTTTTTTTTTGTATGTTCATCAATGCAATCCACATCAAGTTTTATTTCAGTGACTCTTGAGTAGAGAGTTTATCTTTCAGTGAGAGTTGCAACAACTAGCACAGTGAACTGGGTAAGTCAAGGGTGCTTAGGAAACAAGTGTGTTCTAGTATCCTTAACAAGGGTAAAACTTAAAGATCTCCCTTAGGTACAACAAAATATGTAGCAAACATCATTTAAAAAAAAAAAAAGTAAATTGAAAATATGAGACTGAACTTTGAGGGCCACAGGTATTTCATGGTATCTGAATACAAATGCTGTATCACCTATGTATGCAGCCCAAAATCACTGATTTAGGAACTTAGGTAACATGATAGCAAATAATTATCAACCTTCTTCTATATTCAGTGTAAAACAGAATGCATTTATTAACTTATGCCTTTACAGTCAGAGAATAATTGACACTTTCAGCTGTATCAGCAAACTCTCAACTGATTGCATCATGAAAATATTGGAAGTATCAGTAAATGACTGTAAAGTACCAATGAAAACCAGTTTTTAACTTTTGATTTTTTTGATATTCTAAAAAAAAATAATCTAGAGTTTTCACAAAGGAAGTTAAATATGTTTTTGAATTTGATTTTTAAAAGAAATGTAGAAAGGCTAATCACCAAACATGTACTGTTTTCAGAATAAACAATAATGCCTTCCTTTTGTAGATCTGAATACTTCCTCATTGCAGTAATGCTAAGTTTCATGGGCAAGAGGTAGCACATACGGTTTCTCATCTTGAGCAAAGTGTATGTTAAATGACTGGCAAGTAGGTTCACACTGTTTGGCCAGCCAGCTGATGCCAAACTGTGTATGTAATATCAAAGAGTTCTGTCTGATTTTTTTTTCTCTGTAAAAGCATTAATTTGATCTCTCTTTTGCTATTCATAGAATTTTCATTAAAAACAATAACACTTGTGGAAACAAACTCTGTCTTTGAATTGGTTGAAATGAGATGAAAAATTGAGTAGGATTGAAAGATTTGAGGTGAAGATGGAAAGACAGGAACTATGATCTCAAATGCCTCCTTTTGGAAACCAGAGGGGAAAAAAAAAAGCATTTTCTGATAGTTTTCTTTGCAGTGACGAATAGTAAGTCAGATGATACTGTTGACTTTTTTACTGGTGGTGAGTCTAGTGGTGAGTTGTTTGCTGTTCAGAAACTATGGTAGAGCCCCATAGACATTAAATCATAGGTTCTCTAAAAGAATGTGGCACAGTCACAATAATTATTAACAGCTGCAAATAGCTAAAGGAAGCAAAACAAAAGCAGTGGTGACATTTTTTTTTTTTTAACCTCAGTATTTGAAAGAGGATTGCAGTTATAGTTCTGAGTGAAATAGAAGATGATTGATAATATTCTTGACCACTTAAAAGTGCATACTATAAATGAACACTAAAGGCTCTAGTTCTTAAAATGGGCTGATGCCTAAATTCTTTGGAGGTTTTGGTATTTGAGATATTTATCTGGATTACTGTTTAAATATGTAGGCTGACTTATAAAGTAGCAGAGAAAATCTCAGCATCCAAAACGTCAGAATGCAGTCAACTAGAGGCAGTGAACAAGAAAGAGCCAGCTAAACTGGAGGCGTTATCTACTAGTACTTGTCAACTGAAGAAATAAACTATTTAAAAAAAAAATGTGAGGAAAACCAAGCAAAGAATGTAGATGCGCTTTTTTTCCTCCTATGATGAAAATGTGTTGCTGAACTGATCAGCAAAGAATTCATTGTTAGAAATAAGTGACAAGAAATTAAAAGATGATAGTGTTCATTTTGTGTTATAACAGTGACTGGAGGTTCTGCCAGAGATCAGAATTTTATTGGTCTTTAATTATTTCTGCAGTGTCAGATATAATGAGCCTATGGTCTTTGAGAAGCCCGTGTGGGCCTACAGGAACTACAAATAATAAAAAAAAAAAAGCTATTTTTTTTGGTTATGTAACAACAACAGTAGAACTGATAAGTGCCGTGCTTCTAATCCTTAAATGAACACTGAGATAATAAATAGCTGAGGTAGACAGCCTCAGCTGGAGTGGAGGTGCCACCAGCAGTAATTAAACTGGGAAGTTTTAATGCAATGTGATGTTTTTATTGTAATGCAGTTATTCTTAAGTGTTATTCAAACACTGCTTCACAATTCTCTGCCCTGGCTATGATCAGTCTTTGTAGTCTGAAGAACTGCTAAGAACTCACTCTTCATCTGAACTTCATTGCTCCTGTTCTCAAAATAAATAAATATAAAAGTATGTTTAGTAGTGGTTCCCAAAGTACTTTTTGATAACACTTTTGTGGGAAGATACCTGTGCTTTGATAGTTCTTCACTTTTGAAATGTGTTGATTTGTCTAAGAATAGATTGCAGAGTTTAGACTTCTCTGTGTTAAATGTAGGTAAACAAATGAGCATTAATCAGTTCAGTTTCTTAAAAAAAAGTTTGGCAAGTTTGTAAGAACTTTTATAGTACGTCCAATAGATTAGATAAACATTAAACAGATCTGAAATCAAAGAGCAGTTAGCACTAATTTCTTTCTTTTTTTTTTTTTTTTTGGAACTGTCTGCCAGTGACTAATTTCTACTGTGAAAACTACAGTAAGGAAGAATTGGGGATATTTTACTGTGACCACTAAATTTTTTTAAATACAGAAAAAAAAAAAAACTTACCGAATGTTAGAGTCATGTTATCCCATGCTTCTTGGTCTATCTGTATATATGATAGTACGTGAAGAATGAGATGTGAAGATATGAAGGATTCTGTATTTCTTTAATAATTTCCTGGAAAAATAACAAAAAAAGTGTTGTAGGATATTTGGGTATATATGAATGTTAAATTGGGAAATTGCATCATAGTTATGTTGCCTTAGCATTTCTAAGCAGTTCACTATGTTGTTCTAGTTTTTATTTATGACTAGAACCTTAGAGTTCATCAATATGAGTAAGTTCATCTGCATACCAAAGGAAAAATATGGTTGTATGTTTTCTGCTTGTTAAGACAAGCGTCACATTTGACAAATTTTGCCATAGTTGATCAGTATCTTTACCTTTCACATCATCTAGGCTGCTGCATGGTGTTACTTTTTCTGCTGAGTGCACTAAATAAGATCGACCCCTTCAGATTTGGTACTCCTTCACAAGAGGACAAAGTTATTGACTACCATATGAAGTTTCTTATAAAGTCAATGCGCATGTTAATATCTTCCATTTCACTTCACCCTTGTTTTGGGAAGACTATAGCACTACCTGTTCCTTTAAAGAAAAAGAATGAGAGCTGTCAAGCTTGATTATTAGATTAAAATTTGCTTATACCAATGAATAAGCCTTAGAAAATGCTTTATAAAAATTTTTTATTTTTTGGAATTTGAATTGTTCTTTTGGGTAGTTGAGATGCTTCAGTATTAGCAGCAGGTATCGCAGCATGAATTACTCAAATTTGATATTTGATGAATTTATCATCATATACAACCTAAATAAAAATTTGGTGGTATTTCAGCACTGTAGTAATGATTAGAGCTACCATTTCTACTCAGAAATGACAGCAGAGATGCTTATTTTTTTCTGAATGTACATTCATGCTGTTATGTTTCTGTTAGTAATAGGTTGAATATTGTTCCAGCATACTTTAGAAAACTGCAGTCCCTCCCTGGTAGGCACTAATCTCTTATATATAGTATATTCTATATTTAAAAGGAAAGCTTTCCTATGATGGTAAAAAGAAGACAGCTTTAACCAGATTTGTTGACTAGAGAACTATTTGTAAATTGAACATAAACAAAACCAAAGAATGAGCTGGGAATGAGTTTTCTTGTTACAGAGAATATAACCTGGCAAGGGTAGCTGAATTCTAAAAACCTTTTGGACAAGTCTACCATAACTTGGGTGTTATTAATTTTCCTGTGAGTGTAATTATAATGGATGCTGTGCTAATGCATGTTGGTGCAATACGCTGGTGCTTTTCAGTTTCTTGAATAAAAACAGGTGAAGCATAATGTTTGATCTTTGTACTTATCAATGTGCTACTGAAGGCATATCATTTTCTTGTATCTTCTGGGGCATTTTCTTGCAAATAAGTGCTTGAGAATATGTTAGCTCTGGTGGAATTAGAATTTCTCATAATAGACCTGATGGCTTATTTTAAAGCACTGATCATTTATTTCCAAGACTGCTGTTTTAGGTTAGGAGTGAAGGGAGAAGAGGAGGAATAAAAGTAATTAAATCATGACTGGAGGCATTTTAAGAAGTGCTGGAGAAAGACAGTCATCTTTATAACCAGCCTGTCAAAATGAAGGAATGCAGATTCAAGTCTGGGGAATAAGTAATATTAATGAAAATGACACAATTTTACCTTGTATCAATCAAGATTAAAGGCTGTCTGGAACATGTGCTTGATATTTACATTCAGTTGCTTACTTAAAATATTAAAGATAGCAAACAGTGACCAGTGAAATCCATTCTTGGGATTATGATAGAGAGGTACTTCTCATTATAGTTTAGGAATATTTAAATTCATAAAGCACACTAAAATGTGCATGACTGAGATCTTTCAAAATAAATTTCATATGCAGGCCTAAGAAAAACTATAATTAGACCATCACTAATGAATCCATTGTAGTTAATTTTGTGTTAAACAGAAATATAACACAAACTGCCCATGGAATTTAATATGTATGTGATTTGAATTTCTGAGGCAGTTCAGTTCAAAAAGTCTTGCCACTGGGTGCATGTGGCTGCATAAAATGTATTTCAGGCCATGGGAGTGTACACTGAGAATGTGTATTATTAAGAACAATTAATAAGAACAGGTGTGCATTCCTCTTTTAAATAAGTGACTGTTCACTTGCAGTCTATCACAGCTGCAGTAGCTGTCCACTTATTGCTTTCTAAATACTGATCCCAGTCCTGCTCCCTGAAATGTACTATTAAATGATAGCCCGAGTAGAAATTTCTATATGTTGACATGTTTTCTGAGTAGTCAAATCTTGGTGTAGCTCTGGGCATGAAATATTTACTGGAGCTGACGTACTGAAACGTCCAATTCTTGAGAGAAAGCAAACCTCCAGAGTGGAATGCAGTGAATGATCTGTTCCATAATCTTGTTCTCTGAGCAACATGACCTGCAGTCTTAACTGTTGGCAATCACCAGAGGGGTTTGGTATGCTGACTTTAAGAAAAAACAACTTAGAGTATGGAGTAGGGTAGAGGTCCCATGGTCAAACCCTGTACTTACTATTCTATTGGAACTGATATGCTGTCTTGTTTTTTTGCCCCAAGACAGTATTTTTCCACTGTTGTATCAAAAAAAACCAAACAAAGACAACAACAAAAAAAACCCACCATATTTGTGAGTAAACTTTGCAATGCAAAGGTATATTTGACTAGAGTCACTCAAGCTCCTCCTGAAAGTAAGAAAATAGTATGAAAATGGCTTAAGAGAGGAAGGTTGGGTTACAGACAAAGTCAGGTAGGGGAGATATATCATCACAGACAACTGAGGTTGCCACTGACTTTCAGGATGCATCAATGGGCTGAGCCTTTCTTCCTGTTAACCATAGGGTTATTTTTGAAGTAAGACTTGCGTGCTTGACTCTACCAAACGCTTCCCCAAGAAACTTAGGAATCTATAGGGTTATTTTGTGATTTAATGTGATTGTAGTCAGTCATTAATATTAATCTTACCTGTTTTGCAGACACCCTCACCTGCAATCCAAAATAATCTGTAATACGTTGTTTTAATTCACTAATCTAGCCATGAGAATTTTCTTTGAGTGAGACCAAATTCCTTAAGGGTGGCCATGAGAGCTCATTTGATTTGAGTAGATGAATTGGGCACGAGTTGTGTTATGTGCGAATCTGTAATCATGATAATTGATATATTGAAGGTGACTGGATTTATGGAACTGAATTGGGTATCACTCAGAATCTAAATTCAGCACCTTCCCCAGCCTGAGGACATCTGAGGACAAGCTGGACTGCAAGGGAGCTTATCTTCTGCCAAACGTTTCTGCCCATTTCATGCAACGCAGGGTTACTGCTGAAGTGTTGTGGAGGAAGGGATTATTTTGGGTTGCTCACGCCTCTATTGTAAAAAATCTTTCACAAGCGTGAACAGAAATAGATAAAGCATAAAACACCTCTGACACTGCAGCTGATTACTGACTGAAAAGGTAAGATTGCCTTTTTTTTTGTTTTTTAATGAGACTGGAAAGTATAAAAGTACATATATATACAGATATATAAGTACATATATCTGTACAAGCAAATCATTCAGGAAGCATCATCAGGAAATTTTATGTATATTTTCATTTATTTGCTGCTGTTATTGAGGCAATATATGAAATTACTTGTCTTTTGACTCATTTGTGCAAACTGTACATGTGATACCAAGACTGAAATGGAAATTTTATTACTTGGTTATGTTGCAAACAAATACATTGTTTCTTAAAATTCTTGCACTATTTTTAAATTGTGGATTTTTATGAATTAGGGAGTTCTTTAGGGAGCAAAGGAGAAGTTAAGCAACTGGTTTATTGTTGTAACTGTAGGTAACTCTTGTTGAAGCTGTGTGCTCAAGGCTGTGTATCCAACCAGGCATATACTCTGAAGGCTGATTGGAAAGTTATACCTACTATTTTATTAAGTTGGCCTGTGACGTCAAAGGTGGATGTTGTTGGTATGGCAGTAGAGACTGAACCTTCCTGCTAATACTCTGTTAGTTTTTTATTACTGCGTGACAAACAGTAGCAGAGGGGCAGTCTGACAAAACGATGTCTGACATGTAAGGGTGTATGAAGTGAAGGTGTTATTGAATTCTTCCATGCAGAAAAAATAGAACCAATTGATGTTCATCAGTTCTGGCTGAATGTTTCTGGAGAACAGACAGTGGATGCAAGCACAGTGAGGTAGTGGGTGGTATATTTCAGCAGTGGTGACAGTGATGTGAAAGATAAACTGTGTTCTGGATGGAAATGCACAGCTGTCACATCATGAAATTAAGAACATCTCAATCAGCTCATCCACTCAAAACAATGGGTTAAGAACAGGGAACTGCATACAGAGCTGAGTATTGGGTTCAATGCAGTAGGAATGATGGTGGTAGTGGTGGAATATTGCAAAGTTTGTGCCACATAGATCCTACGAATGCTCACACAAAAGCAGAAAGAATACCATATACAAGTTTGTCAGGACCTATTGAATCAATACAAGGCTGAAGGTGACAATTACTTGGATCACATTGTTACTGGTGATGAGACATTGTGTCACTACTACGAGCTGGAGTCAAAACAGCAGTTCATCAAATGGCAATGTGAATTTCCCATTGAAGAACACATTCAAGATGCAGCCCTCTTTGTGCCTTCTGGTGTGCACTGTCTTTTGGGATAGGATAGGGGTGATCCCTAAGGTTTTCCTGGAACCTAGGCAAATCATCAAACTAACCACTGCATCACAACATTAAGTTGAAAGCTTGAACTTCCAAAGTCAGGCCAGAGAAGGCAGTCTTTCTGTCGTATCACAATAATGCCAGGCCCCATACCAGATTGAAGACCATAGAGCTCGTTGCCAATCTTGGCTGAACTGTCCTATCACATCCACCAAATAGTTTGGATTTTGCAGCTTCTGATTTCATCTGTCTGGGCTGATGAAAGATGGACTGTGAACGCTTTCCTAGTAACAATGCCATCATAGCAACTGTGAAACAATGGCTCACCTCTACAGGTACAGATTTTTATGATCGTGGTATACAGGCTCTTTTCTGCCAGCAATGAGCAGCATGACTAATTCTGGTGGCTATGTTTAAAAAAAAAAAAAAAAGTTTTGTATCTGAGAATTTGCTTTATCAAATAGTGTTATTGTGCACTGTTGTACCTTCTGTGGTAATAAATGGAAGACATTACTTTCAGAGTGACCTACGTATTTTAGATTTTATAATGAAGGCAATGAACTCTGAGTGTGCCTGATATCTGTAAACTGTGATCCTAATAACATTTTCAAAAGGAGTGGAAAATGATAAAGTAGGCTGCTCTGACCTACACAGGTTTGTATTTCTAGGTACCATTAGACAGTCTCTCAAGAAAAGTAGCTTAAGACTCTTATATCTAAGTTTTCCTTGTAGGGGAAGAGTTTGGCCATGTGAGCCTATTATTTTGAGGATGGAGTGACTAAACCCTGTGCAACTCTGAGAAATTAACTCTGCTACACTGATTTATCATCATTACTGTCTATTAGTCAATTCTCTAACCCTAGACCTAGAGACAAATAAAGTATTCCAGTAAGTGCAGCATTTTAAATTCCAGTTAAATTACATTCTGCTTTTTAAACTCAATTATTGTGAAATCAATTGTAAGATTTTTTTTTTCCTACTATGAAGTAAGGAAAAAAAATCACGGCTTTAACCTCTCACAAATGCTTTTTTCATGCTATTGTAAAAGATTCTCAAGGTCAACTACATTGATCTAAAAGAAGCAGGAAATCTGTTCATTCCCCATTACCCTAATTCATGAACAGATTTAGAAATGGTTTCCATTTTAATATGCATAATTAATCTTTTATACGTGAAGCTTTCCAAGGTGTTTTTTTGAGAATCCTGTAAAATCTGATGTAGTTATCTCTGTTTGAAGATGTTTGTATTATGAAGAGGAACTCCGGGGTTTCAGGATCTGTGATTCAATTACTAGATGATGTTTTTTGTATAGTTATTTCATAGTTCTTCAAATCATACTATACATTGTTTATCCTTAATTTCTTGAATTTTCTCACAGAAAACACATTTTCTAAGAGATCTTCAACCTATTCATTCATGATGAAGTGACTGTAAATGCTGTGAGAATCTTTTGTTTTTTTTTGTCTCAAAGCTTGCTTCCTGAGGTATTTTTTGTGATAAGACTCTGATCTGTTGAGGCGGCAAGTGATGGGTGCTACCATGTGACAATTGACATCCCTCTGGGAACATTTGAAAGCCCCTTCCTCCATAGTTGCTTACCTCTGGAAGAGAGTGCTCAGGAGTGTTTACTGGCGGAAGATCTGGCCTGTGACTAAATAGCTCCAGCTTGCTATGGGAAAACTGGGAAATGATACTATCATGTCCTGTGAAAAACAAGATGCAGATGGGCATCCCTGCTCCTCCTTATCTGCTGGCAAGGCCCAGAAGGTGGGAACAAAGGAATTTCTGCTGAGATCCCAGAGCCAGAAGCTGCCACTCCAAGAAGAGCTGACTCAACCACTTTGGATTTGAGCTGTCACTCCAAAGACAGCTGACTCGACCACTTTGTAAGCATTGAAAAGGAGCCATTATTGCCATGGTCACCATTGTCGTCATAACCATCGTCATTGTCTACAAAACAACAATGCCTGATGACCCACCACTACTGAAGATCAAAGACTGAACTATGAACCTCGCTGGATCCATGGTGGTGACTACCTCCCTCTTGCTTCCTATAAAGACTCCTTGCTTCTTCTTTCCTATCTTTTCTATTGCCCTCCTTCCCTTCCCCATTACCCTAATTCATAATAGCATCCATCCTCCCCTTCCCCATCTCCCTAATTAAGATCTGTAATAAACTGGTTGGACAGTTGATATTTGAACCGTTGATTCTTAATCTCACGCCGGGTATACAGATATTAAAAGAACCTCGTGTCCCTCCTATAAATTGGAGCGAGACAAACACTTATTTTTTTAAAAATTTCTAGAGTATGTTAGGAACATAATGTACTGGTACTGAATGTTTTATAGGGGAAAGGAAATCCCACTGTAACCACTAAACCTTTTGTTAAATTGTTAATCCCTTTTGCCCTGCAAATGTATTTCTTTTTACCTATCAGCATATTATGCACACTCAGAACTTTTGTGAAAGATGCGAATCAGCAACACAGTTGAAGTTTGTTTAGATAAGCAAGGGAGGAAAATCTATCTTTTGCATATTTGTGCCTACCACTGGCAAATAATTTTGAATGTTTTACTAGGGTGGGTTACAGAGTGACTGGATCATCAGTAACAAGAGCCTCATGTACTTTCCAGTAGGGGAAATTAACTGAAATTTCAACCTACTAAAGTCAGCAATCAGTTGAAATAAACAGATCTTGACAGGGACAGGAGATGGCATTTTTCTAGGTCTCTGACAAGTGAGATATATTGAAATTGCCAGAGAGAAAAAGCATTTATATCTGGAAACCTAAAAACTGTTATACATATTTTCTTTCTGACAATTCTTTTCTAGGCACTTCGAAGTCAATATGCTATTTGCATCTGAGTTTTTTTCAATGAATTTGTTTGGTTTGAGAGTGTTGTGGAAAGAAGGTGTGTGTCTAGACTTTGCAATTAAAAAGCATTTTTGCTTCAAAAAATTAAAGGATTCCTAAACTCATTTGCTCTTTTACAGTTGTAATATGGATACATATGTGACTGAGTATGTAATGCCAATAATTGCATATTTTTTCATCTTAAGCTGTTACTTGTCTCCTCATTAGTTAGCTGCTGAATCATAATTACAAAATATTACAAAATGAATATCTGAAATGATACACTCATTATCATCCTCAATCAGCATTCACTGCATACTTCCAGTATGATGGCTTTATGAGTACCAGTTGTACTCTTTGAGTTCTTTCACTTAATGGTCTTTTCCATAGTGTTTTTTTGCTTTGCTTTGCTTGCTCCTCCAAAAAGCAATAGTTTTCTGTGTGGGTTGAAATAGATGCTGTGAGTTTATTAAATGAAGTAAAGCTAAGCCCTCTGCAACTTCCCCAACTTTCAAAAGAGCTATTATAGCTGAACTTGAATTAAAAAAAATATATACATATTTCATTTGAAGGGACTCATTTTTTAATTATTACTATAGTTATATTACTATAACTATTACCATTGCGTTCTTCAGTTTGAAACAACGATCCTTTGAATTGAATCCAGTTGTACTGACAGAATTTTTGGGAATAGAAATAAAGGTATTTGTAGCACATAATTTTAACAGGGAACCTTATTAATGGGCCAGCAGTACCCTAACAGAAGACGTATCTATGCCACAAGAATCCTTTAGGCATGTACGGTGATGTCAATTTAAGCAACTCTATACACCCTCATTGTCCTTTGAAGGCAATTATTTAGAAAGCACTTGATTTCACAGGATAAAAGTATAGTGTTTTGATAATAAACCATTAGATTTATTGAAATAAAGAAAAATTGTTTATAAAGCCAATGAATGTCTCATTTGGAAACTCAAGATGAGAAATGGAAAGATGGTTAATAGAACTACCATGATATACATTTTTATTTTTCATTAACTCTGTAATCTCTATTTTTTGTAGTACTGCATATATGTTTTTCATTACTACTCCTTAGATGTTGAAAGATTTTTCTCAGTCACTGTTAGCAACTACTTATTTTTATCTTGGTGATATGAATGGATTTTAATGGAAATTAGATGTCAATTAGACATCAGTTAGATCATCTTTTATGATTTGGGAGTAAATGACTTGCTGATAATTCTGAAAAGACTGGAATGAAGTCACCTACTAGCTTTTAATGAGTTAGGTGATTAAATGCTTTTTGAGAATCCAGTCAATAGTACTTTGACTATGTACTTTTCTGGAGCACTTAATCAAGAATTCACACAGAAAGTCAGTGGTAAAGAGCTCTTGACACTGTTCTTCCTTTGGTCTTCCTCTAGTATTCTCCAAAATTCTTTCCATTTTTATCACAAGTCATTCACTCCTTTGTTAAGGTATTGATCAGTGAAATATTCAAAGAACAAATTTTCATTATGATCATATACATAGAAATCCCCAGAACACTTCTAATTTTTCATGAAGAATTTACAGAACACTTACAGACTAAGGATTATGAGTTTAGTTATGGCATGAAACTTTATAGGCTGCAAGAAAACAAACAAAAGCAATCAGAACCAGTAGTGTTTTGGCCGGTGGATATTCTTCAGGATGTTAAACTTGATCTTTTCTATCCTTTTATCATTCTCAAATCAAAGTGAACTGGGCCTGCTAGCTCATCAATAATTTGACATTCCTCTTGCTTCATTAGATCTGTTGCCTTACTGAAATTACAAGAAATGAAAATGTTATAATTAATTCTTTATATAGAAAAAATTTTATTTATGAAGCTTGCTCATTTTTTTTTTCCCTAAAATTTTAATTAATATTTTTTTCTAGTGAGTTTCATTCTCTCTTAGAGGAATAAAGGGTCAGAAAGTACTTCTAAGGTCAGTGAATTCAGTCATCTTCATTAACATGAAGAATTTTTTCGAAAACTAGTTGAGCACCCTTCACACTGAGCTCTCTTATGAGGGAGAAAAAACAAACATTGTCTTCCACAGACTGTTATAGAGTACTTTTGGTCTCATGCATAGATGTCAGCTTCTGATTTTCATAGAACTGCTTTGTACAATTTCTTAGGGACAGTTTGTACGAAGTTCATTCCAGATATCCTTTGGTTTAAATAATGCATTGACTACAATTGTTGCAATAATACTGAAAATTAATTTGATCAATTTCATCTGTGTATGTTGGTTTTGAAGATAAAAAAAAAAAAAAGGACATTCACTTAAAGTTGAGCATGTCATGCTTTTAGTTTCACAGTGCTCAGCACTTTTGGTGCAAAGTCCAGAATACATATTCAGGAGCTGAGAGACCATCTCTGAAGTTCTCTGCTAGTTCTATGCTGCCTTAATTGAGGGAGTCCCCTTACATGGAGCATAGCTGAAAAACAAAAGAAGCAATTTTGTGAAGTGTAAGGGAAACTAGAGAAATGAGCAACACCTATCGGTGGAGTGTTTAACCTACTTTGAGGCTTTAGCTTGGATTCTACACCAATTAAGTGCTCTGATATTCTATCTTTTGATCTTCAAGTCCTTATTTACCTTCTGTGTTTGATGGCATTTCTGCTTCCCTTAAATATCCCTAAGGGGTTGTAATCATGTAACATATTCCACAGCAAAATGTGCTGTCATCTCAAATTATGAGATCATTAAAATACAGTCTATGTTTCTGAACCTTTTCTGTTTAGCAACTTTCTATCTTCTGAAATTAAGAATAGTTTATGGATAGTTTGCTGTACTGGCCAGGATTTTAAAAAGAATTCACTCTAAGCGGTAAAAAAAAAAAAAAAGTACTCGTGCTGAAGATGTGTGTGGAGACCAAAACATGAAAAACACCATCTGTGACCTAAACTGCATCTGTTGGTTGGCCACTGAAAATGGAGGAAGGTTTTGATTTACTAGCCAGACAGCTTTCTCAATTTTCTTGTCAGGAAATATCTTTAAACTGCAATACAGTTATGACAGCTTGGATAACAGCATTTAGCTATACTCCAGCAGCTTTTAGTTTTTACATGCTGTATGCCTAGGCCTGTCAGAGAGACCTGTGCCAGACACAACACTTCTAAAATATTTTTTTTCTTGGACTTGCTGAATGTGATGTCATCTAGTCACTCAGGATAAGAACTTCAAAATCTTTTTTTCCAGAGATGTGGGCTTTGAAGTCCTTTTAATATTTATAAGGACTGAACTAATGGTCTTTCATAACTGTTTAAAAAAAAAAGTTGGAAAGCAATGTTCATCATACAACAAATACATCAGCAATACGTATGTATTGCCAGACTTTGAAAGTGGATAGGCAAGTTTTCTTTTTTTCTTCTTTACAGCATCTATTTGCTATTATATCTAAAAATAGTGTATTAATGAGTAAATGATGATTCCTGCTTATTTTAATGAATAGCGAATATGCACATGGCTCTGCTCTGTAAGACCCAGATTGCAGTCTTATCTCTCTCTAATAACTTCACCAACAAGTGTTTTTACCTCACAGTTCATCCTTTGTTCAGATCATTAATGAGCTGAATGCCTGTCACTGACTTTTAGATTTTGTTTTCTGTCTGCATCATGGTAGGCGATTATTTCTTTCTGTACACTTTGAGGTGTACTGCTGGAGAGATTCCACATATAATGGGCATATTTCAGTGAGGAATAAATATATAAGTTTACTTTGCAAAGAATATAGCAGATAAAATCTACAGTTCTTTCTTTTGTCCGTAGATAGTTCAGTCAACATACTGAATTCCTAGTCACTGTCTGCTTCCATGTATCATCTTTTACCTTTTCTTTTTACTAAAGCATTTTAATTTGTTATATCAGTGTAAAAAAAAAAAAAAAAAAAAAAAAAGTGTATGTATATATATAAATCTGGATTTCAAAAGGTATACTGCTGACGTAGAATATCTCTGTAGTCTTTACAGTTATTAGTATGTAATTTTTTTTTTTTTGATCTTCATGTAGAGGAAGTTTAAAAAACAAAACCAAACAGACAAAAATCTAAAAAACTCCATAAGCACACAAAAATCTTATTCAGGTAAGGTACACATTTTGGAGAAATATGTTGAGGTATCTCCAGATTTTTGTTAAATGTTTTGAAAATGTTACTTCTGTTTGTTGCTCTCTGAATGGTTAGAAATGCTTTGTGATACTCCAGTGTTCTAAAACAGAAGTGTTTCTTTTTTTTTTTGTTTTTTTTTCTCTGAGAGATGAAGGCAATTGTGGTCATCTCCACTGTTTGGTTTCCAAGTTAAGATTCTGTGCATCTTTTTTTCTGACTTCTACTGAAGTCAAGAGTCTTGTGGTTTACAGTTTAAACTAATCGTATAAGCAGCCAGTAGCTGTAAATAAATATGCTTATTCAGACTGCTTTTCCATAAAGTTTTGGAACATATCATTTCTTACACTTCAGGGATAAACAGAAATTATTTGTTACTTCAAAACCACATTCTGTAACAGTAATACATTTTCATCAAGCTCATGTTTTTAGAAGATCATAGATATTCACTTAGTTTGAAGAAGATGGGTGAGGTGTTTCTTGTCTTCTCTCACCTCAGTTGACCTAGAGTTATGTTATGGTGTACAAAAGGAAGATCAACCATATCCTTTTCTAAGCTCTTCAAACTTTTCCCTCTTGTAATTTCCTTCGTCTCTCCTTAGACCTTTTTTTCAGCCTCTTTCTCACATTGTAACATTGCTGTCAACTTTCTCCTATTTAAATTCTAAGCATCTTTCTAAAAAGAAAAAATTTTAAGTTGTTTTGCCAAGATCTGATTTTTTTAAGATCTGATTAGTTGTTTTAACCTGGCAGGCAGCTTAACACCACTCAGCCCTTCACTCTTCACCACTCCCCCATTCCTGGTGATATGAGAGAGAGAACTGGAAAGAAAAGCTAGAACTTGCAGGTTGAGACTGTTTACTAAGACCAAAAAAGAAGAGAGAAATAGTAGTAACAATAATAATATATCTATATATATACAAAACAAGTGACTCACTTGGTATTAAATATTGATTTAGCCAGTTTAGGTCTGTTCCCTCCCACCTTCTGGTGTCCCCTCAGTCTACCCACTTGCAGGGCAGTATGAAAAACTGAGAATGGAAACATCCTTGACTCTGCTCAGCAACAAGGCTGCTTTGTTTCCAACATTGTTTTATCTCCTATAACCAAAGCATACCGTCATACCAGACACTGACAAAAATCAACTCTGTCCCAGCTCAAACCAGAACAGCTGTATGTTAAGCTTCCATAGAAGACCTGCAAGTCAAGTGAATATGTGAGAATGTACCCTGGAAGAAACACTTGATGTTTGACAAATCAGCCAGAAACTGTAAGCTGTTGTAGCTCAAATAACCATGCCTGACAAAAGTTAAACTTTCTCCTGCTCAACAGGGATTTTCCAGCACACAGTCATGTTTTAGACTTGAAGATTTATCTGCTTTTACCTATTATATTTACTGGGAAAGTGATGGAAGGTGAAGACTTCCTGCAAACTCTGCCCTAACTCTTAGATGGGAAAGTACTTTTCCTCCCTTTTCTTATTGTTTTATCAATGATTTTGTTACTATTTATTATTGTTATTTAATTATTTAACTGTACATAGTAGGTGGCACACATTCATGAACTGAGAGGGCATTCTTACAACCTGAAATAATCTTTAGCATATAAAAAAAATAGCCATAGTTAGATCCTTAAATGCTACTTTAATCAAATTATAGTCAGGAAAATTTTTGCTTCTGGAATCTAATGCATGGAAATGGAGTACTCTCCTAAGTTCTCTAGGTGTTTTCTTAATCAGAGCATTATCTAACACATTAAAATTTACCAAGATTTGGACACCTAAATGACTTGCTGGGGGGTAATCTGATGTATGATGGCTGCTCCTAAAGTAATGCCTCCTATTTTATTCAGGAGGCTGATGGTGGTGGTATGGCAATAGAGTCTGAACTTTCTTGCTAATATTCTTTTTGTTGCTGTGTGACTGCTGGCAGCAGAGTAGCAAACTAACAAAATGGTGTCTGACATGGAAGTGTGTATGAAACAAAGGTGCATTACTGAATTTCTCCATGAGGAAAAAATGGCAATTCATTGACATTAACTGATGCATGCTGAATGTTGATGGAGACCACACAGTGGATGTGAGCATAGTGGTGAGTGGTGCATGTCAGCAGTTGCAACAGTGGGTCACCTCTGTTTATGCAGATTTTTGTGAGCGTTGCATACAGGCTTGTTTTCCTTGCTGGCAGATATGCATAGATAATGGTGATTAGCTATGACTAAATATAGTGCTTTGTAGCTGAGAATTTGCTTGATCAATTAGTGTTATTGTACTCTTTGTATCTGTGGAAGTTTCCATGGAAGTAAATAGGAGACATAACTTTCAGAGAAACATGCATAGTTGTGTGAGACATGCAAGCCTCCCAGAAATACTGCTTGGCTGTAGCATAGCCTTGTATGTCACTTTACTATTCTTCCTTGGAGAGCATGTTAACATAGCATGAGAGCTTATATTGCTGTTTCTTGCCTCTAGGTCTGTTCCTGTTAAGTCAAAGATGTATACAATTCAGTGATTTTAAACTCTGTATTCAGAAGCTCCAAAACAACATGGAGGAGTTTTCTAGCATAGCTGAACTGACATTTCCTATAGTGTTGTCTTGCTCTAATCTATAGGAGGGAGAGGAGGTTCTTTTAATATCTGTATACCCAGCGTGAGATTAAGAAACAACATTCAAATGTTGGTCCAACCAGTTTATTACAGATCTTAATTAGGGAGATGGAGAAGGGGAGATAGTCACCATGGATACAGTGTGGTTCATAATTCAGTTATTGATCTTCAGTAGTGGTGGGTTGTTCTGTTGATGATGACGACGGCAATGATGGCCCCTTTTCAATGGTTCCAAAGTGGTCCAGTCAGCTGTCTTTGAAGTGACAGCTCAAATCCAAAGTAGTTGAGTCAGCTCTCCTTGGAGTGGTAGCTTCTGGCTCTGGGATCTCAGCAGGAAACATCTTTGTTCCTATCTTCCTGGCCTTGCCAGCAGGTAAGAGGGAGCAGGGAGATGCCAACTTGTATCTTGCTTTCACAGGATACAATGGCATCATCCCCCAGTCTCCCATAGCAAGCTGGAGTTATTTGTCACAGGCTAGATCTTCCAGCAGTAGACAGTCCTGAGTACTATCTTCCGAAGGTAAACTGCTCCAAAGAAATGCTTTCAAATGTAAAATTGTCCATACAGTGATGTTGATTACCACACAGCAACACCCATCTCTCATATCCTAGAGTCTTATCATAAGAAATACCTCAGAAAGCAAGCTTTGAGCCAGAAAGCAAAGAAGGATTCATACAAGTGTTTTTCTTTTCAAGAGGCTTTGCTTGGTCTCTTGTACTCCTCAGCTGAAACAGAATTCTGATAAATGTTGATTGTTCCTGGGATGTTTATGCTATCAGGCATCCTTTACCTTTAGAAGTGTGACTGCTTGACAGTCTATGCTATCATAATGTTTAAGCTATCATAAGAAATAAATCACCCATAGGGATGATAGTCTTCTGGAATTTTGTTGAAGATGCACTTTCAGCAGAAAATCCTAGCCAAATAATCCTCTTTCTGGGCAACTGTGATGTTAGTACTTCAGTGATGACTGTAAATTATTACTAGAGGTAATAGTTGCTGTAACAACAATTACTCTTATATACAGAATAGTTACACATTTTGCTAGTTAGATTTTTTTTTCATATTTTCAAGGTTAAATGACAGGTACAATGATCTGTTTTGCAATCTACAGTAGAAAATCTTTTTTAAAAACTGCGTTTTGCTAGAATGAAGGACTACTTTCATGTTTCCAGCTGTTTCCTAGCTGTCAGCATCTTGAGTTAATAAAAACCTTTCAGCAGTTCTTTATATTCATCATTCATGTCATCACTGGTAGTGGCTGCACTTTGTTAGTCACTCTTAATTTGTCTGTGACGCTTTGCTTGAGTAACTCTTCTAGTGGTCTTTCCTCAACTTCGTGAATATCAGCTGGTCTGGATCCTGCAGAAGAGGTAGCTTGCTCGCACCACAGACAGGTACAGTTTTAGTTATTTATTGAAACTGCTTTGCTAGGACAAAGATTCTTGAAATACTTCATTTGGAGTAAAGGAATAGAGCTGTGGTTCTATATTAAATTTTAAGTCTAATTAACACTTTTAAGGACGCTAATTTCTGATTTTACATCAGTAGCTGTAGTGTTTGAGTCCTATAGTTTTATGCAGTCAGCATATCGATTTATTCCCCCAGAATTCCCTGTTAAACCACTTGCAGATGAATCTCTTGCAGAATTCACTCATGAATTGGCCCTAGTCAGAGATCTGTTCTTGCAATAACAGGGTTAGCCATTTACAAACAGTAACATTTGAAAATTGAAAATGTATGGGTTGTCGGTTCTGCCACTGACTTGTGTACCAGATTACATAAGACAGTAGATTTAGTCTCATTTTGTATTACTTTTAGACAGAGGGAAATGTTTTTGCTCTCTTGAAACCTTTGTCACCTACTGTATTTCTGTTTATAATAATCAAATAATGCACTAAAGTTGTCACTTTCAAAAGGAACAACACAAAGAGGCAAGCTGACTTTCCTTCCCTCCCATAGGACACACAGCAGCATGTATTCTCTTTCCAGAGACAAGCATAGTATGAAAGTGAGACTGTAATTACATGGAAGGCATAGGAATATATTATCAGTATTTGTTAGTATTTACAGTATGGTTAAAACTAATGGCACAGATTCTTAGACTATTTTTGAGGCATTGGCTGTTTTGAAGAACTCTTTTGGAACAGGTAAGTTTGATTTAAGAAAAAAATTACCCTAACTCTATACTGGATGTCTTTTTGCTTCTGCTGCTCTGCATCTCCTCATCATTTCTACCACAGTTACAACAAACTTTGTGATATATAGTAAGTGAATAAATATATGAATTAAAACACACATTCCATGATTAATTATGAGACCATTGTTTTTCCAGTAGCCTCAAGGTTAAACTATTTGATGGTACAATGCAGATCAATTTAAAGTATGATTCTGTGGACATTCTGGTTTACTATATTGAATTGTACACAGTAGACCAATAGAAGTGATCTGACTGACCTATCTTGTTACAGTTTTGATGACTTCTAAGGCTCTAGCTATAAAATAAGCTAACTGGAAAATCAAAGTTTTTATGAACTCTGAGGACTCTTCATCAGGTAGGTTGGTTGAAATCATGGTATTTTAATTTTAGATAGTACATTCACAATACACTGAACTTAACAAACATTGACTATTATTTTTGAATAGCTTCCATTCTTTTGTGTTGAATGTGGAGCCTATTAAGGAAAAGGCTTCAAGTAGTTGGGAGCAAGCCTTTAACAATTTAAATAGTGTTTGCGTACTAAAACCTTCAGAAAGGCTACACACGTGCAAAAACTAATTTATCAACCTTCCAAGTTTACTGTAACTACAAGGATGGCAGCCTCATATTTTGATAATTTCTCAGTTTGTATGAGGATCTGCTCTGGCAGAGTTAAAAGACCATTGTCCTATGGTCAACTCAACTATAAAGATTCTTCTGGATTGTTCAATTTTATGGTTTCTTTCTGGTGAAAGAATCTGTAGTTATATTATTTCAAAAATATTTTCTGCATATTTAGAAATAAAGCATGTAAATCAGAGCCATGAAGTCATTTAAAATCAACAATAACAAATTTAACTATTTAAATTTGTTTGCTTCTGAAGATGCCCAAGCACTTCAGTTGCAAGTACTTGAAATAAGCACAGAGACTTACTATTAAGTATTTTCTTTGTGAAGAGGTGGTAAAAGATAGTACTTGAAAGTTTTAGGAGCTGAAAGTGCAAAGATGTTTATTTAAAACAAAGCTTCAAAATATTTTTACTAAAGGAGTAATTCCCAAAGTTACTCAGTTCTCTTAATAAGTCTGGCTTGATTTGTAATTGAGATTTTAAATTTTCAGCAGAGTTTCTCCTTTGGAGAAATAAATCTTTAAAAGCTGATATAGGATATAGGTCTTATGTGAAATAATGTCTCACTAGCTTTAATTTGAAGAAACATAACACATTGATTTATTAAAATTCAAGTGAATTGATTTGTTGAGGTTAATCCTGTGGTGCTAGACTTTGACAGTAACGATAAAACTCTTCAGTCTTTCTGTGCTGTAAATGTGTACTACTGGTTAAATAAAGTCCATCAAACAACTATCGGGACAAGGAAGGGAGGATAATTCCACTTATATGCAGACAATATAGTCAAACTGCCCTTTTCTTCATATAACAGGTAACATGGTATAGAGGTTACTGGCTTTATACTATTAATGCCTCCTGAATTTATTATTTATTTTGTTCTGAAAACTTTGTTAACTAAAAAAAAAAAAAGCAAAACTTCACATAAAATCATAGAATGGCTAGAAGATAATCTAGTTTCAACTCCCTGCCATGGGCAGAACTCCAAACCACTACACCAGGCTGCCCAGGGCCCCATCCAGTTTTTTTTTTAAATAGTTTATTTAATAATAGTTTATTTAATTAAGCCTTTTCCATATTACCTCTTTAAAAGAACCCTGATGTTTCAACTATGTTTAAATATAATCTAAGTTAAGAACACAACAGTGACAAACCTGGGCCATACTAAAGTGTTCATCCTACTCCAGCTTTTCATCTCTAACAAAGATCGCTAGGAAATATTAGTGGAAATATGAGAAAAACAAACTGAAACTTTCCCTCCAGCATCTGGCAATCAGCAGCTCAGAGCTTTTTTGCTAGATATAGTGTTTCCATTGGTCTTGATAGATCTGTTTGATAGATCTTAGTGGAACTTTCTTCCATGATTTTTTGTACATCATCTTTTGAGGACTTTGGACAAAGTCTTGTGACAATGAGTTCCATATTCTAACTGTAATTTATACTAGAAAGTATCGCTTTCTGTTTCAATTATGCTGTCATAGGCTTAGGTCTCCTTTTTTTTTTTTTTTTTTTTTAATTTTGAGAAGATAGTAAAGAGTAAGAGACAAATTTGTAATAAATATGTTTATCCAAACAAACTTCTTTAATACTATCTGGCTCAAAAATATAAAAGTACTTAATTTATGCATGGAGGGCAATTTTATAATTACTGTGACATGAAACTAGCTACCAATTTACTTGTTAACTCTCATCAAATTCAATTTTATCTATGAAAAATAAATGCAATTTAGGCAGGTTGGCTGTTTTTCTCACACACATCCGTGTGTGAGGTTGAATCTGTGAATCTGTGCTTTAACAGCAAAACTGGAAGCTAACTGAAAGGGATGTTCATAATTCTACTTGATTTATAAAAGTTTTAAATTTATAATGTCCGTACTTTAGCTTAATAATGCAAAATTCAATATATTCATGAGAAATATGGAATTAAAATGATTTAATCAAAGCATCTGTCATGCCCTCACTTTTCTTGTGCTTGTGCGAGACGAAGATATAACAGCTTTACTTGAACCATTAGGTTATATTGCTTTTTTCCTCTCCCTGATAAAGCAGTTTCTACTAGTTGGTGTTTTTTAAAAAACTTCCCAGGCTGGCTTCATTTTGCAAATGAAGATATCTTTAGAACAATTCAGATGTAGTCGTCTGTCTGGGAATGCTCATTCCTAGAATATTCCTCAGCATCTGACCCTCCATTTGGAACTAGCATGCTTCTAAACCTAAACCTTGTGTGCTTTGGAAATTGCCTGCACAAGGAAAGTTAACTTCTCCTATCAGTTGCACCTTCAGGAAGAGGTGATGAATGGTGATGCAGCTGAAGCAGAACAGTTCAAGCACAAAGACGGCTTGCAACAATAGCTTTTGGAGGATTAAGTTTTCCCTGCTCAGTTAGTTAAATTAGAGTAGTAACTGAAAAGCCTTTTGATTATTCAAATGACAAATTAGCCATTTTCCTGCAAATCAGAACATTCAAAGAGAAAAAGAATAATGATAGTTTGTAGATTTGAGCTCCAAAATGTGTGTAGAAGGAAGAATTCCATTGCTTAATGGTGATCTGAGGAATTGATTGTGATGTGTTTTTTTGGCGTCTGTGGCTGACAAAGAATATGTTTATGAGGACTTGGAAAGCAACTGCTGGTGCTTTTGTCTGTAAGTTACTGCATAATTTCTGCAGTAAAGAAATGTTCTTCTGTTGGGGAGAATAGTATAGTTTTTCTGATGTCAAATTCTGGTTCTGTAAAACTGGATTCAGAACTGTGAACTACCATTTCCTTTTTTTTTTTTCCCCATATATTATTCTTCTTTACTCCATGATCAAGTAAATGATGCCTGAAATGTTTAGTGCTGCATTTTTAAAAGTGCTTCCTGGTGAAAATACACTTAGTCCGAGCATGACTTATCAAAAGGACTGTGGATGGGGAAGGTGAGGGACAGTGAAATTCCAGACTGTATTATTATTTGAAAGAGTTGTATAACTATTATAGATCCCATTTAGAATTTTTCTCTTAGAAAAGAAGTTCTTTTTTTCCTGATTGAGAGTGAGCTACTTAACACTAAGTTTGAGGGTTTAGTTTTGAAAACATTTTACTTGCCAGAAGATATATTAAGAGGCCATCCACCTTAAAAACAAAGGCTTATCACCCTAATTTTTACTGAAAATAGAAATTTAAAGATCTATCATAACATTTAACTCTGCCAATATGTACAGCTGTAGCTGTTTGACTTCACCTTGTATAGAGGAGTCTAACATTTACAAAAAAAGAATATAATACAGACAGATAAGAAGGCTACATAGAACAAAATAAGAGAAACCATTCAAAACCAATACTATAAACATATAGCACCATGGAAGTTTACTGTTGAGTTTCTGAAATAGCAGTGCTACCAAAATAGGGTGGAGTGTCTTAGTAATTGGGGACTCCTTACTGGGGGGCACTGAAGATTCCATTTGCTGCCTGTATAATCTCTCCAGAGAGGTGTGCTGTCTTCCTGGGGCACGTGTTAGAGACATTAGAGACTCTACCACAGCTCATTAAACTGGAAGACTACTATCTTTTCATTGTCATTCAGGCTGGGTCCCAGGATGCTGCAATGAGGAAAGTAAAGAATGTTAAGAAGGACTTTGCATCCCTTGGAAAGATGTTGAAAGGATCAGGGGTGCAGACAGGATTCTCCTCTGTCCTTCTGATGGTAGCTGGTACCGAGGAAGATGGAGGAGAACATGTCAGGTAAATGACTGGCTGACAGGATGGTGTCTTGATAAAGGCTTTGGATATTTTCATCTTGGGCAGGTCTTTGAGAAACCGGGCTCCTGATGGACTCTGAGCAAGTGGGACACAAGCATTCTAGGGAGAAAACTCTCTGTATTGAGAGAAGGACTGAGGGATGTTGTAACTGTTGGAGATTGCAGGGAAAAACCTCTGAACTGTCCCATAGGATCACATGAGGGCTCCCCACAGAAAGTCATGCTGATAGTCCCATCCAAAATCTTCTTGTAACTGCACCTGCTGCTTCCCTTGAGTGTCTGTATACCAATCCATGTAGCATGGGAAATAAACAAGATGAGCTGGATATCTGTGTATGGTCTCAGGGCTGTGATCTCGTTGCAGTCATGGAGAAGTGATGGGACAGCTTGCGTGACTGGAATTCTGTCATGGAGGGCTATGTCCTTTTTCAGAAAGGCAGGCTGGGGTAACAAGGGGGAGGAGTAGCCCTTTATGTGAGAGACCAAATAGAATGTAATGAGCTCCACCTGGGAGAGGGGAAAGAACTTGTGGAGAGCTTGTGGGTGAGGATTAAGGGGTGGGCTGATATGGCTGACATCATTGTGGGGGTGCACTACAGGTCACCAGATCCAGGAGGATGAATTTGATGAGGCCTTCTGCAAGCAGCTGGAAGTAGCCTTGCAATCCCATGCACTTGTTCTCATGGGGGACTTCAATCATCGAAATATCTGTTGGGTAAGCAACACAGCCAGGAACGTGCAGTCTAGATGGTTCCTGCAATGCACTGGAGATAATTTTCTGATGCAGGTGGTGGAGGAGCCAATAAGGTGGGGGGTGTTTCTGGACCTTGTTCTTTCCAACAGGGATGGGCTTGTTAGGGATGTGAAGGCTTTAGGTAGCTTGGGGTGTGGTGATCATGAGGTTGTGGAGTTCAAGATCTTGTGTGGAAGAAGTAAGGCAAAAAGTAGGATTGTTACCCTGGACTTTCGGAGAGCCAACTTTGACTTTTTCTGGGACCTATTTTGAGGTATCTCATGGGCTAAAGTGCTTGAAGGTAAGGGGACTCGTGAGAGTTAGACAACATTTTAACAGCATTTCTTCCAAGCTCAAGATCGGTGCATCCCCAAGAGTAGGAAACTGGGGACGGGAGGCAGGACACCTACATAAATGAGCAAGGAGCTTATGGATAAGATCAAAGGGAAGAAGAAGGTTTATGAAATGTGGAAAAAGGGCCTGTCTTCTTGGGAGGAGTATAGGAGTGTTGTCAGGGTCTGCAGGGAAGTGGGAAGGAAGCCTAAAGCTCACCTGGAGCTGAACCTGGCAAAAGAAGTAAAGGATAATAAGAAGGGTTCTTTAAAGTATGTTAACAGTTAAAGGAAGACTAGGGATAATGTGGGTCCCCTGGTGAATGAGAGAAGTGTCCTGGTAATGAGTGATGCTCAGTGCCTTCTTTGCTTTAAAGAGTCCCCCTAGGGACTTCTGGAGGGAAGAGAGAGAGAGTCCAGAAAATGATGAGTATCCCTCTAATCGAGGAGGGAGTGGTCCAGGGACATCTAGGTGGGATCAATGTGCACAAATCTATGGGCCCTGATGGGATGCATCCATGTGTGCTGAGGAAGCTGGCAGAGGTGATAGCTGAACTGTTCTCTATCATTTTTGACAGATCTTGGAGAACAGGATAGGTGACAGAAGACTGAATGATAGCCAATGTCATTCCAGTCTTCTAAAAGGGCAAGAAGAGGGATCTGGGAAACTACAGCCCAGTCAGCCTCACCTCTGTCCCTGGAAAGGTGATGGAACAGCTTGTTCTAGATGTTATCTGTAAGTAATTGGAAGGAAAGAAGGTCCTTAGGAATAGTCAGCATGGATTCACTATGGGAAAATCATGCTTGACCAACCTCGTACCTTCTATGATGACATGATCAGCTGGGTAGATGGGGGGAAATCAGTGGATATCATCTACCTTGACTTCAGTAAGGCTTTTGATACTGTCTTCCTCGACATCCTGATACTGAGGCTGAAAAAGTGTAAGATAGATGAGTAGACGGTGAGGTGAGTCGAGAATTGGCTGACTGGCAGAGCTCAGAGGGTTGTGATTGGCATTGCAGAGTCTGGTTGGAGATCTGTGAGTAGTGGTGTTCCTGGGGGTTGGTGCTGGGTCTGGTCTTGTTCAATATCTTCATTAACTACCTTGATGAAGGGATAGTGTCCACTCTCAGTAAGTATGCTGATGATACAGAGCTGGAAGGAGTGGCTGACATACCTGAAGGCTATGTTGCCATTCAGCAAGATGTGGACAGGCAGGAGAGCTGGGAAACAATAAACCATATGGGTTCTGTATCCAGTTCCAGTTCTGTATCCAGGTCTCCCTGGTACAAGAAACACAAGGATCTCCTGGAGAGTCCAACAGAGGGCCATGAAGATGATAAAGGGCCTGGAGCATCTTCCTATGAGGAAAGGCTGAGCTAACTAGGTCTGTTCAGACTAGAGAAAAGAAGTATCTTAAGTGTGGGAGACATGGTCAACCTCTTGTCAGCGGTCAGCGAGGACAGGACAAGGGGAAATGGCCATAAACTGGAGCATAGGAAGGAACTTCTTCACAGTGAGGGTGATGGAGCACTGAAGAGGTTGTGGATTCTGCCCAGGGAGGTTGTGGATTCTCCTTCTCTGGAGATATTCAGGACCTGCCTGGATACCTACCTGCACAGCCTGCTTTGCAGGGGGGTTGGACTTGATGATTTCTGGAGGTCCCTTCCAGTCTCTACAGTTCTGTGATTCTGTAAAAGCCACATCTGCAGCATATGCTTATTTCTTACAAGTTTACACTTAACTGTAAAAATTAAAATTCAAAAATTTTTATATGTTTATACCTTTCCATAATATTTTAAGTATTAGATACTTTCTGAGGCAATTAAATTGAATTAAAGTGGCCTGATACTATAGGGTGAAGTAAGCAGGTTTCTAAATCCTGAAAAGAATCGGACACTGGGAATTGAATAATGTTTTCAGTCAATGTATCATTGAGTAGTTTTCATCAAAAGAGGTAAAACCAAACCACTAAATCAATTAAAATACAGAATGGAGAAAAATATTTGCTGGGTGTTCAAACTCATCTATAATTACTTTCAGGAAGCACAGTTTTCCTATGACAGAATCAAATAGAGAACAATAAAAAAGTCAATCTTGAATCTTAAAATAGGCATTTCATTTTAAATATTAAGTACAAAATCATTTGTGAAATGAGCCTTTTTCCATTCTCCCCATCCCCAGAATTGTAATAAGAAGGGAATTACATCCCCTTTCTTCTTTGAAATACTGTATATTTTTAAATCAGTGATGAAGACTGACATAACTTCATTTTATTAATTTATAACTTCCAATAGATAGGCAATTACAATATGCTCTTAGATTGCATGGATTTGTTTTTCTGTGTAAATCCCCAAAGGCAGAGTTGAGAGCTCACTTGTATATATTTATGTGTGTCTATGTGTGTATGTATGGTAAACTAGTTATGTGAATTAAAGTAATGAATTACATAGTGATGTATGTTCTCTACTGGACCATTCAGTTTGTTCAATTTCATTTAGGGAACCCTCTTAAAACCTCCAACAGAAATCAGTGCACTACTGAAACAGATTTGCAGGTTTGCTTTATATTGAAATTTATTCCTTGAATCTTGTTTTAAACTAATTTACTTTATTTTTTCCCCCCTTCACAGGCTTTCACTGCTAATTCTCTGTGAACTCGTATAAGAGATGCTAGATGTTTAGAAATATTAATATTGCAAAGACATGTAACTCTCCTGCTGTGGCGCAAAGGCATACAGAAAAAAAAACAATGAACGGTACAGCTAAAACCTTTAGGTTCATGTAAGTTTAATTTGCTCAGAATTTTATGATTTTATGAAAAAAGCAACAGACAAAGGCATCTTTTTTATTTTATTTATTTATTTATTTCCCATGACTACAGATATTTTAGACTTCTAAGATGTAATGTGTTGGGTTAGGTTACTCACATGTGCCTTCCTAAAGCCACTGGAACTAATGGTAAGGAAGGAACATTCACATGAATGTATGTGGGTTACTATGTGATCTGGATCTTTATTCATATTGCAGTAATGAGCAATTCATGTTTTAGTGCCATATGAACAGCAGAAGTTGGATTGTCCTTGAGTATCATTTATTAAAGAAGACATTAGTAAAAAGGACTTTCAGGTTATACTGTAAGAGCTTATATAAATCACGGCTTTGATTTTTTTTCTGTCCTTGGCAGCATGAGAGACTATTACAGTTGACTATGTTCTTTTTCTTCATTTCCCCCTAGATTTGGCACAAAAAATATTCTCAGTTTCTCTCATTAACATAATCATCAGTGCAGTGAGATCTTCCGTCTTCAGAAAACTATTAGTGGTGAGAAGAATGATAACACTTTGTATTCACACAGGCTTCATTGCAACATATTCAGTCCATTTTGTAAAGAACTGTTCTTTCACCTATAGTTCTTGGACTAGCCCCAAATTTAGGCAATACTGATGTCCCCTTTGCCAGTTCAATTTTAACCAGCCTTCATTCTAACATATATGCAGACAAAAACATCCAGTTAGAAAGGATCTCACTATAAGCATACATGCTTAAAAAGAATGTTGTTTTATAATAACAAGTATCTTATGTTTGAGAAAAATGTAATTTCCTTCAATAAATTATCAGAAATGAACCAAATACCTCTTTCTTTGTAAAGAGGTATTTACTGAGGATGCCTCTGTTTCTTTCTATTAGTTAATGTGTTACCTCAGCTTTCAAGAGACATGAAATTTCAGCATAGAAAGAAATGGTAATTTCAGTGATATCAAAATTTGTTGGAAACAACTATTCTAAAAAGTGGAATATGTAGAATGACAGTCCTTCTTTGCTGAAGTTGAAATACAACAACAAGGAGTCTGATTAGAGCTAATTACTCTAAAGATGTATTGTCAGGAACCCTTGAAGGAGATTGTTCTGAAACAAGAAAAACAGGAAGAAATGATTAATTTCTTCAGCAATTGAAATGGGGGTATTGGTGAGAATATTAATAAAGGATTTAATCTGTGCCTAAATATGCTTTTAAAATGTTTATTTTTAACATTTATTATATGGATTAAAATGTAGCTAACTGAAATGATCTCTTTTCCATTCTGTGAATAATGACAAATGCCATTGCTATACAACCAAAATTGCTCAGATCACAGTTGCTCTGATGTTATTTTACTCAAGCATTTTTGATTCAATAATAGGGAAAAAAGAACGGTGCTTCCATCCATATGGACTGTGTATTAGACTAACAGTTAAATGTCTATTCTGCTCATCATATTTTTAGGAACAATATCAGACAAAATATAAAGAGATATGAGGATATAGGACAGTGAGCTCTGGAGAAGCTGCACGCTACTTAGGCAGCTAAAGAGCTTTGTGTCTCTTGACACTAGGGTATGATAAATGACAAAATGAAAAGCCATGTTAGAAAATGTGAGATTTCTTATCTTCCATCAAAACAGCAAAACATTAACACAAGGAGAGCACAGACATTCTCATGTATTGGATTAACCCCCTGGAAGACCCAAAAGCAAACAGGGTAAATGTTAAAATAAAACCTGTAGTCTTCGTTATTACATCTTCAAAAACATTCAATCTCATTGATATGTCTCAAGTTCATGATGATGATGATTATTATTTTCATTATCAGCAAAACACCTGCAAATGCTAAAGAATTAAAAGTGAAAAACAACTCTGTGTTTGGTAATAAATAATATCCAGTATTGGAGCACATCATGTGGGCCATATATTTCTGTGTGCATGTAGTCATAATTAAATAATTAAAATTGTGGTATTTGTTATTACAGCAGTAATAAAAGTATAAATAAAAGTATATTTTTAATGTCATGAGAAGGTTCCCATTCATTTTTACAGACAAATTACTGTATCTAAGAATAGTAAACATATAATGTTTTTCCCCAAACACAAACTACCAATATATTCCTACTTATATGTTAGCAGGGAGGGAGGATAAAGGGGGAGAGAAGGGAGAAGGGACACCAAAAAAACCACAACACAAAAAACCCAAACCAAAACATGTAGAAACAGGTTTGTGGGTTTTTTTTTTTTTTTTTTTTTTTTCCTGATTTCTCTTACTTGTTGTGTTGGTGAAAGCTATTTTCCTTTTTTTTTTTTTTTTTTTTTTTTTTTTTTTTTTTCTGAAAACCAAACAGTTCCTAGAAAATAAATCTAGTCTGTTAATAGCAAGGAAGGAACCATGCCCCAGATACAATGAAAATAATTGTGTTAAAATCTCCATGAAATCACCATAAAATAAAAAAAACCAGAGTATTCTACTCATTGGCTCTAGCGCTAAGTCTCTAGTTAAGATATTAACCTGCCAAAAAACTTATATTTTTCCTTACAAATTTATCTCATAATGGGACAATAGATGGAAGTATACATAACTTTAGTTATGTATCAGTTTAAAATACATATTTTTAGTCATGTATTCTATTTTTATGTTTCAGTTGTAGACTCAGCTTGAGAATTTCAAGTCATGACTTCTGAAGATAAGGATTTCTATCAGTTAATTTCTATTTCTAGGTACAAACTCCCCAGTTAAACTCTTATTTTTCTTTTTGTGCTTGGAGTAAACTTAAAAATAGTTTAAAGTTTTCTGGTGAACAAAATAACGTACAAAACACTTATCTCTAGAATCAATAGAAATGAAAACCACTGTGATCTTGCTTTAAATCATTCTCAATGTTGTGAATATCTATGCCGGTAGAGTTCTGTGGATTGTAAACCATGAGAATACCACTAGATGGTGCTCAAGAATACATCTAGCTTCTTGGATTTGTTAACCAAATAGGCTGAAAGATGCTGAGAATTGCATTTACCACATTGTTTAGTTATTTATAACGTCTTTTCCATGGTAAATTGCAGAAATTACTGCAGAGTTCCTGGGATCCTAGGTAAGGTAGGAAAATGAAATCTTCTGGGAATCAGCACAAAATAACTAAAATGTTCACTAAGTTTCCAAGAGATGGACATACACTTAAAGATATTTTTAGGTCTCAAAGAGTCCTTTCCAGATGTTATCTGCACAGGCACATATGCAAGATCCACTATTTTTTGAAACAATAAGCAAGATGTATGGGACCCTCCTGCAGTGTCCACAAGAATAGATCTGATATGTAGCCTTTGTTTCATGAATTCTCTCCCTGTAAGACAACAACAACTGTTCCACTCTTGTAACACTACAAAGGCTCTGAGTTATAGCCACTACATTTATTCTTAGTGCTCTAAGAATGAGATTATAGAAAAAAAATAATTTTTTTTTTTCTGGCTCCCAGCAAACATATGGAATTTAAGAACTCCAAGACGAATTTTCTTGCATTGATTGCAAGTTTTAGTTTCTAAGTTTTAGTATCCAGGTAATTTTGTCAGCTGGAAGAGATAACTGGATAATGGAAAGTCCCAGGGGACTTAGTTTCATTGTATTTTTTTTAATCTCAAAGTTATTGCATATGACAATCATCAAGTTTAAACTGAAAGCACTTGCTCCAACTTCTTAGCATCTGGGCTCTACTGATTAGATTTATTCTGAGAGCGCTTACCTTGTTAAGCTGCAGAGGACCACGAGCAGAGAAATTAGACTGCTTAGGAGAGAATTTGCCATGACCAAAACTGATGTGTATTGATAGGAATATGGAGAGTAATAAGGTCTAATCTGAGTTATTGATGGAAAATCAGTTACAATTTATTTATTTATGTATTTATTTAGGTGTCTCTTTCTACGTAAGTCCCACCTATCTATTCAGATACTGCTTTTTTGAAAATTTGCCATGTATAGATTACAGTGAAATGACTGTGTTGAACAGTTTTCTAGCCCTGTAAAGAATGATGGAGGTATTACTCATCCCTTTTGCAGAAAACAGCTATTGACTAAGTTTCACCGAGGAAACAGAACTCAGTTCAGATTCCTCAGTGAAAAAATTATTTCATTTTGTACAGAAAAATCTAAAGAAATTTAGAAAGGACAATGAACACCCTGTGAAATAAAAAAAAAGAAAAAAGAAAAAAAGGAGGCAGAACATCATTTTATTTTCTCCATGGAGAACATTCTGGCTTTAAAAAAGGGAGAAGATTGAAAAGCTTCTTTAATTGATTGTATAATTAATAGAATTACACTAACGTGTGCTAATTTCTTTAAAATTCAGTTGGAAAACTTAATTCAAAATTGGCATAAACACTGAACATAGCAGTAAGTGAAAACTGCGTCTTCAGAGTCATTCCAAAAAAATTCTATACAGAGGAAAGCACAAACCATGTTATATTGTACTATACTGCAAACAAGAGTTACACTCTGTAAATTTCTTTTTTTCTATGTAATGTAGATTTCTCAGAATGGTGTTACTACACATTGGCTACTATACTACCTAAATTAGATCCAGAATACTTCATAACTATAAGCCTAGGAAAGATTTCTAGTGAAACAGCCATTTGAAAGGGACTTGGTCTTATTTGATTTTCCCGTGTCTTACATATTTTCTTGCTACGCTGTTCAAAATGGCAGTAATACTTGCTGAAGTCAGTAGTGTTGTGAAACTGCTTCATAATTTGGGAAGGCAAAGCATGTTAAAATGACCATGACATGAAGATGTGAAATTTGCTGCGAAGTTGCTGTACTATACTTCCACTGAGAGGGAAGAAAAGTCTCTTATTCTGTTATCATGAAGTATACCTGAAGTAAAAGGCAGACTCTTTTCACAGTTGCAGTACACAAATCAATATTATTGTTCTACACAGTGTGCCAAAATGAAGAGTAGTAACGCTTGCTTGCTATTGCTTGTGCAATTTCTTCAGGGCTATTTTCAAGCTCCAGTGCTCTTCAGTATAGGAAGATGAGTAAGATGTCTGTGGAATAGATTTAGTATATTCAGGGTCTGTGTCATTTATAATATTTGCCAATTCTTGATTAAGCAGATCGACATGACTGGGCTCTCAAGGTCAGTTAAATTAGATAAGGATATGAACAAAGGTGATGAAGCTATTCTCAAAAATAATATGTAAGCAGTTTGAAAATGCTTTACCTGATATTTAAAAGTACAAATCTCAGGAATAGTGTGAAAATGTTGGATGCAGCACAGCCCATATAGTACATCTAGGCAGGATGGAATAATTCAATCCAACTGGAAATATATGGAAAAAAAAAAAGACTTGGCTGTTTGATAGTAAATTTGGGAAGTTGTTTGCACAGTACCACCATACATGATAGTCCCTTCAGCTTTTATAAATTAGGAAGGCTATGGCTGTGTACTTTGGCTTTGAGGATAAAAATCTAAGCAACAACTAATTGCAGCTGAACTTAGGTAACATGATAAGAGGCAATTTCCCCTTAATCTTTTCAAAACTGTACAATGTAAAAAGTATGTCATTTTTGGTCAGGTATAGCCTCTATCAAAGGAAAGTATTACATACAGTTCTGTATACATTTCAGTTCTGGCTTATTCTTTTGCTCTTTTCTGCTGCATTCTGCATATGTATATTTCCACTGAGTGCTATAAAAGTGTCACTCACTGTATTTTCACCCTGAAAGGATAACTATTCCTTAGCTGTGACTTGAGAATTCTTCATTTGGGTACTCAGCTACTTCATCAGGGAATGATGAAATGTTAATGCTTAAATTTAAACATTTATATAGTTAATAGTTAAACGTATATATAGTTAAAGGTTTGCAACCAAGCAGCTATTTTGTGGGCAGTCATAGTAACTGATAATACAGTGCAGAGTACTGATTTATTTTTTTTTCCATATAGTAATGTAGTTCATATACATTATAGGCTTCTTGACTCCACCCTGTAACATTATGACTGGGCATTCTATAATCACAGGAGCATATATTAACAGTAAAACACATTAAAAAAAAAAAAAAAAAAAAGATGATTATCCATGAAATACTATGTTCATTTCATGTAAAAACGGTGTTCAAGACTGAAATATCAGTATGTGTGAGATCAGATTATGGATACCAATGGCTGTGGAAGGAGCAATGCAACATATCGGAAAGCAGCAAGGGAGGCAACAGGATAGGCCAGCGTAATATGGGGCCATAATACTTGCTTTATACTTTATTACAATTTTCCAATTAGCTGACTGCTGGAAAGCACCCTGGCTTAATGTGTTAGCAGCACAATTTGCTGTTGCTGCTGCGTTTTAGAATGTAGAGACAATCATGCCATATTGAGAATGTTATGGACAAACAGAGCAGAACCACCTGTGTAACCTTTTAATAATTAAAATTTTGTGCTTTTCTAAAGTGCTTTCCAAGTGTTACAGCAGGTTCAAGACATTATTCAGGTCTTGAGTGTTGAAAAGTGTTAATGGTTTACATATCACTTATAGAAAATTTTAATTGAAGAAATATTTTGAAAATGACATTAAAATCTTCTCTTCTTAGTCCCCATGTAAACCTGTAAGCCCTCTGTTTGAATGGCTTGAGGACAGTAAATGCATTGTGTAAATTAAAAAAAAAAGCAATTCCTTATAGTCCTGATATCTCTTGAATTAACAAAGATTGGATCAATATGTTGATATAAGTTCTTAGTGAGTCACATCAGCAAAATCCTTTTCACTCTTTTCTCTTTTGCATAAAGTTTTTATTTCTCTGTTATTTTCTGTTCCTTATGTCCAGTACAACTCTGAGAGAAACATCAGACAAGTAGAAACCACAGATCATGTAGATTACCAAGTTTCTCTAAAGACACGTACTGATTTATACCAAATAAAGATCTAGCTGTAGAATTATTAATAGTAAACTGCTGTTGTACAGGTGACAGGAATCAAAACACAGCACAGGATTTTGTTTACAAAACAAAATGAAAGGTGGGAGGAAACAGCAATTAAATTCCTTCTCAAATTTCTTCTTTAGACAATGAGAAGAATAGCAACTCTGGATTCAACTGAGTCAGATCTGCTAAGTGTCTGAAGTGCTATTTAAATGTAGTTGAGGCAATTGGCTGTCTTCTGTCCAGACTGTATCATCCTTGGATATTATCTAACATAGGAATTATGTTTCTGCATATTGCTAATAATCTCTGTAGGCTTTCAGGGAATATTTTAAGAACTCAGAAGGCAAAGAGTGAAGGATTATGTGCCTGTCTCTACCAATGGAGGCTCAAATGCTCCTTCTGGAAGCCGTGGTAGATAGATCAATAAATTGATGGTAATGGCATGGTCTTTGCACCTTACTGGATATCTGTTCTTTTACATAAACAGATCTAGAATTCTGAGCAAGAGAGCACAACTAAACTGCCAATGAAAAAATATGTTAATACATAATAGGTATGTCCTGGATTATGGGCTCTAATTGATATCTCTTATTTGTGTTTGGCACTGGGGCACTGCTTGCTCACATTGCCTGCACCACTTTCCTAGCCTGCCCTTCTGCATTTGAGAAAGAAAAAATAAATGAAATATTATCTTTTCTGTTTGGAAAGACAAATTGTTCCAGCAAATAGAAGTGGAGCAAATTAAGTTTTGCATAGGCTCCATTTGTATAACAAACAAAATATAAAAGCCACATCAAATTAAAGATAGTCTTATAGATTAAAGGGAAAAAAACGTCGACTGCATCCTCAAAATAAAAAGTATAAGTGAGAAAACATAAAACTTTTTGGAAAATCTTTAGGAGAATAACACCTTCTTTGAAATTCTTTTGCCATATTTTTTCTGCAAGAAAATAAGAGCTCCAAAATAACACTGAATAAAGAAAAGGAATTTATAAGAGTACAGAACACTACTGATTTTCTTTTGCTCTTCTAATGTTGTCTTGTTATCTGGTTATTCAGTGTTGTCAGATCCTTCTGCAGTGCTTCATAATCAACTTTTTCTTTTATTAATTTGATTTAATGATGGATTAGTCTATAAGAAATCACTTTGATAAGGAATCTTATTGTAAACCTTTTGGTTGTACAAATTAACAAGGTAAATCTAGTTACATAAATTCTTGTTTAGTACCTCAGAAAACTTTTTTTCTGTAAAATTTGTGGGATTCCTCTGTCAATATTTATCCACTTATTTGCTAAATTTAGTTTTTATTAATGTTTTTCCTCAGTTGACAGGTGCAGGTGGCATGTTTCTTGGCCTGTTATTACATGGTTAGCACTCAGAGCACTGATAAAAATAATAATGATAAAAAAATTACATTTCTTACCTTGAGGAAATTAACTAATTCAAAATTTCTTTAGAAGTTTCAGGTGAATAACACCTGATTTTAGCCAGAGATTAGGTTTTGTTCAAATTTCTTCATCTAGTTGCAACTTACATTTTTCAAAGAGGATGTTGTAACACGCTCTTTTACACTGTTAACTGCTCATGTGGCTTCTTAGATATTTTCCAGATGTAATACACATAATTTAAAGAAGTGTAAGGAAAAAATCAAGTAAATATATAAGTATATTTCTACACATAGTTTATGCTTTATCTGTTCCTTTTAATTTTCTTTTATCAGATTCCCTGATTTTATCTGCAGCTTGCTTTTTTGAAATAAATTATTACTGTGGTGGATTTTTGATGTTTCCTTACACCCAAACTGATGCTGAGCTTGAATGTATTCTGGTCATTATTTTCAAAGGGATCAACTCTGAAAAAAATTTGAAAAGGATTTCTGCATATGTTTGAGGACAAAAATCAAGAATTGTTTCTCTTACTGAATAGCTGGTTTATTTTCCAAAGTCCCAGCCAAATTTGATCAACAGTACTTTCTGTCAGATGTTAATTCACAACTTATTTTAGTGGTAAAAAAACCAATACTTATCTAATTAGCATATTTCAATGTGAAGGGACATCTGTGAATTTCAGTGGAGTTTGCTAGCATCTTATTCATCTTGTTACATTCTTAACTGGGGTTGGATCCACCCATATTATTAGTTATGGTCAATGCTGATAATTTGACACCTGGCTAAGGTACATGTTAATCTGTTTTCCTACATAAACTTCCTGTTCTCTTTTTTACAGTGTTAACCTGTTTTCCTACATAAGCTTCCTGTTTTCTTTGAAACTTCAACCATCTTGTGGAGAACCCATCCATCAAAGTATTTATATTATATGTCCTATTCATCTTAAGAGGCCTGTGCTCTCTGATAACCTTGGTTTTGGGCCATCTAACAAGCATTTTATCATATCTAACAACATATCTAACAACATTTTATCATATGCAGAAAAAGATGCTTTAAAAATCTTATCGTAAGTTTTTCAAAGTGTGGGTCAAGGTAGAATTAGTTTAGTTTTGATCATGTATAAATCCTCATTTGACTGTATATACAGGCCAGAATAATTTATAACTCATGTAGGTGTGGATATTGTAGATATTTAAGCAGAAATATTGTTTTTCTTTCCAATAATGCAGCCAGCATCCCTGTTACTCATGATAGTTAGAATTACAAAAAGTTAAATGTATCCAACTTGAACTTCTGTGTGATTATAAAGAGTTTTCTACTACTACTGATTCATCTTTATCTTCCTACACTGATATGATGGGTAATATTTTAGCCAGGACTTAGTGTTTTTTTACACTTAATTTATTTACAACTTTATCTGTAGAAATCTCTGCTTTCATCTAGACCAACTACTACATTTACATGGTACTTCATTAGGGGTGTGATGTCAGTACAGAACTGATAGACAAAATGGCAACATAAATTTCAATGTACTGTTTTCAGTATATATCACTGTGCTTTTTTTTTTTTCCTTAGGAGAAAGGTGGAATTGGAAAAAATCTGCTAGTGCGGTGAGTCAAACTACCATTAATGTTGATTTCTACCTGAGGATCTCACTTGTGACTGTCTCAATTGCTTTAAAGATCAGATTTCTTAAAATATTTTTGATGACAGAAATTACTGTGCATTTTGAGAATTAATGTGTACTATGCGATGATGATGTATATTCTATTGTAAAAGTTTACCATGGCTGCTCTGAGCATTTAAATGGATGGTATGCTTAACTTTATGTTGATGATATTAATAATGCAAAGTGAAATATTTATTACACAGGCAAAGATGTTTGTTGTATTAAAATACATCCTATTACCATCACATAAGCCATCACAATCTTAGAATATATTATTTCAGTTTACTAGACAGCATAATGTTAGCTGAGGGAATGGCATGAAGCTGTGACAGGGCAGGGTCAGGTTGGATATCAGGAAAATGCTCTTCACCAGAGGTTGGTCAGGCACTGGAACAGGCTCCTCAAGGAAGTGGTCATTGCACCAAGCTGCTGGAGTTCAAGAATTGTCTGAACAATGCTCTCCTATGGTCTTATTTTGGGGTGGTTTTGTGTGGAGCCAGGAGCTTGACTGAATGATCCTTATGGGTTCTTTCCAGCTCAGGATATGATATGATTCTGTGATATATTTAATATAACATAAAAAAGCATATATCAAGTTAGAGGAAAATGTCAAAATGGCCAAAACATATATGACCATTCATAGTATAAACAAGAATGATGAATGTTTAGATTATTTTATACTCAATGAATTCTATTGTGTTATCAGTTAAACTGATGCACTTCCTTTGACTATTTCTAGAGTAAGATTTTATCAAATGTCTATTTAAGAATACTTTATAATCATGATCATAATGTAATGTAGCATATCAACACCATCACCAGAGTGTGTTTCTAAGCCATTATGAAGTAAAAGCCACTGTGAAGGAAGGATTCTTAGCACCTACTTTATCAATCCTTATTCATAAAAACATATACCTGGTAAGATTCTAAAATTCCTTGCTTGAAGTTTGATTCTGATAAAAAAAAGTATTCATAAAAAAACATGGTGAAAAAATACAAATCTCAGCACCTTGACATTACACTGAATAGATTTTCAGTGCCTGGATAAAATAAATTTAATCTACTTGGCCAATCTAGAAACACAAAATGTTCTACATCACTGTTTCAATAGTAAATATAAATATATTTGTCCTACTTTCATCTGAGACAGAGTTGATTTTTCCTTCGTAAAGTTTGGTATGATGCTTTGTTTTGGCCATAGGAGAAAAATGTTGATAACACACTGAAGTTATTTCACAGATTTAATTTTTTGTTTGTGCTTCCTTTGGTTTACTTGTCTAAGGGCATAAAAACAGAAATAGCTGATGAAATTTCTGTTCATGTGTTTCTGCTTTTGCTCTCACACCATCAGGATGGCCCCACTGGAGAAAAACATAAGGAGATCCCTTACTGGATGTCTTCCATTCTCACAGAGGAATCACATAAATTCTAGAGAAATGTTTTGGGATATTTTCTCCGAGGCAGCATATATGAAAATATCCTCTCCATGAAAAGCATACCTGAAACAGGATCAAGGTGTATGTTTCTAGATTTTAAACAGTGTAGTAATTATCTGCATTCTGCAAATCATAATATGCAAAACTGCCATGTCAGCAGAGAGTGTCTTTAACTATAGTGGAAAAATGAATTCCTGCTATTCCAACAAATACCTAGAAAATTTCAGTTAATTGAAATTTCCTTTCAATATATCACATAGCTATAAAACTTTCTTTTTCTCTTTTCAGAAGTCTTTCTCTTTCCAATTTAGCATGCATAATGCTTGCAAGTTGTATTCAGTGAAAATGAAAAGCTTTAAGTCTCTGAGACTCATTACTATGTAAATGAACTAACAAGCATGTGCACAGCAAAACAGGCTATAAAAAGTAAAATAGAGTTTAGTTTACCAATGTTTTGTAAGTATTTTAACAGCTTGAACAATTAAGTTTGGAACTATGGTGAATTGGATTTGTATGTGTGTGCTTTTTCTGTTTGATTGGCATTTTTTTTTCCCTTTTGTTTAGCTCTAATTACTTTTTTAGGTTACTTTCAAGTTGCAGATTTGCATTTACTAGGCATAATTATCTTTGCCATCAGATATGAGAATATATCTGTATCTCTAGTTGCTGGACTGTCAAGAACTGGCAAATAGAAAGAAAATACACGAGCTTATTAAAATACTATTAACTGTCCACGAAGTCTACGATTGGAAGCAATCACTTTCCTGCTTTTCCCCATTTTGAGGGAAAGTTCTTAAGTGTGGAGAGGTATGCCTTCTGTCAAGCTGAGAATGGGAGTGAAAAATCTTTCCTTGCTTTGTAATACTTGATATTATTAGTTATTATGTCAAACATATATATGAGAATGTGGTTTTTAAATACACATTTTCATCACTCTATGGTAAACATACTGAAGTACTGCAGCAGAGGTGTCAAAGATTTTAGGCATTGTAGCAGTAGGAAGGCAATTCCACTCAATGAACTGTAGGTGTTGATTGAGATGACTGTGTATGTCTGAATCACTGTTGAATAGAAAAATGAATATTGCATCCTAGAAGAGACATCTGAAGTAGGTTAAATAAACTGTTTCTACACTTTCTAATTTTGTTCTTCAAGCAGAGGGTAACTAACTTGGATAAAAAATCTACATGGTTAAACAGATAAACAGATTAAGAATCAATTGATAGTTCTCAAAATACAAGTGCCACACACAGATTTTTCTGAATACAGCTAAAATATGGGTCTGTAATAAACCCATAATGCTAACTTCTATGACTGGGTCACAGATTCATGCAATAGGAAGCATAGCAGTGATAAAACATGGCATTCAAAACATGAAAAATTTAATGGACTGAAATAAATAATAAAAGTCACATCCACTTCTTCTGAGAAAAAGTGATCAATACAATGTGAAAAAAAACCCAAACAAATAACAATTCAATCTGTAACAAAAAGGCATAACATCATATTGTTGGTGCAAACACATCTGTGAATAAGGGCAGGAGCATTTATCATGGTATTGGATTGGGAAACTTACAGTAAAACACTTTATATAGCACAAATATTTGCATTTTAATGTGGTTACATGCAGAAGTACAGAGAATTAAAGAAATATTTTACACTAAGAAATGCAAAGAAACCAGTCTCAAAAAGAATTTTGAGATGTGACATGATTACAGTGTGTAAGTGGGGGTAAGAAAGTAGAATACTAAAGGACCCTCCAGCTTGACTAGAGAAAACAGCAATTTTCAGTAGATCATGCCTGCAAAATGGAAACTAAAAAAGAGCAAAGCTGATTAGCTCCTGAAACTATCAAAGTGAATGCTGATTTCAGTGTCTCTTGATGATTTCCATTCATGACTGTATTACTGGACTATAAGAAGAAATTTAAGAATCTCTGCTATTCATGGTAAATCAGATTATATGATCAAAAAAGTTTTTTCAAGCTTTATACTCAGTGAATCTATGAATCTAACTAAGCTGATCTAATGCAAAGGATAGGAATGTCCAGTTTGAATTAACTGCTTATCTCGATGATTTTTCGTGTGATCTCCTTGAATTTCTGGGGTTCAGTATGGATGCAATTTCAGCGATGATTTACACTTAGTGACCTATATTCTCTAACATTTCTGAGGTATTTGTATGACTGCAGAGAATTTTAGTGATTCTTCTGGTGTTTGGAAAACACCAGCAGCAGTTGCACTTTTGCATTAATTTGTTGTGAATCTGTTTTGCATCCTCTAGGAACAATTTTACAATTAAACAATGCACTCTTATTTTTCTAATTCTGTTCCTGTGTGTATCTATTATCAGATCAACCTCACTTTTATTCCAATATACGATATATAGCTGAATATTAGGAATTGTTATATTACTCATGTAATACTATAAAGAGTTAGCTACCCTACTCATATAAAAAAAAAAAAAAAAAAAAAAAAGGCACTGTAGTCCTGAGAGGCACAGATCTAAATTTCAACTCAGGATTTCATCTCACTACTGACTTAATCCTTCACAAAAGGTGAGACAAGCAGTCCTTATAATTTTGTGACTGGAAACACTTCATAATGGAGAATGATGTGTTTTAGAGTTCACTGGCCTCTTAGAGGGAACTTCACAGCTTCTGACTGTGCCATTGTAACATGAGAGGAAAAGGTAACTTGTCAAAAAAGTTATTTCTTTTACTGAATTCTACAATTTGATCTTCTGGAGACTGAGTAAGAGAACGTGATAGGCTTACGGAAGTTTCCACTATTAAGAGTGCCCATCTTTCAAAACTTCACTAGTTACATTTGACACCCGTCAGTTGGAGTCCTTTCATCTATTTTCATATAAAATGGGATGGAAGCAGTTCAGAGATAACTGGACCCCAAAAGAGCAGACTGAATACTGATACTGTAGTTGAAACAAATGGAAAGCCTGGGAGAGTACAGTGAGCAAGGAGAACATGTTTTTCAGAAGGGTTATATATTTCCAGTTTTGAAACAAAATACTCAACAAACACGTATATGATGACATTTTTTAGACACAGTTCAAATGATGGAGTTAAACGACTGAGTTTGTAATGGTGGCTTGTGAGATGTTTCCTTCCAGCCACAAGCTCACTGACCAGGCTGTAGTATGCGGTATCTGCACTGGATTGCTTTTGGGAGAAAAAGCTTCTTCGTGCAGTCTTGGAATAAATGGAAACCATCCCAATTTCATAATGCTAGTGGTTAGTTGGCATAATGTCAGAGGGAGTAACAGAGCATAATGCTTTCTATGTTTATCTGCTGTGCTTGCTGTTTCACTTATTTTAATTTTATTTGCCTTGAAATAAGACTGCAGTCCTTGCTATAACATGCAGGTTGCTTTTAATGTAATGTGTCCTACTTATTTCTACAGAAATTACAAGAGATACAAAGAACACAATAACATTATTTGATAGAGAAAGTTATTGGCTACAAAACTTTTTCAACATTGTCACCACCATTTTCAACAGAAATGAACAAGAGCCTGCATGCTGCACTTATAAGAATCTGCATCACTGGAGGCAACCACTGTTGCTACTGCTAAAATGCACCACCACCCACTGCTTCACAGTACTCACATGCACTGTTTGGTCTCCATAAACATTCACAAGTGTTAGTGATTGCCAGTGGGAGCAATTTTTTCCACAGGGAGGAATTCAGTGATATACCTTTTCTTCATTGTCACTTCCATATCAGATGCCACTCAGACTGCCCTTCTGCTGCCATCTGTTGCACAGCAACAGAATGTAATGGAATATTGGCAGGAAGGTTCAACCTCTACTGCCATACTACCACCATCTACCTCTGATGTTGTGGGCCAACAAAATAAAATAAGAGGCATTACTTTTGGAGCAACCATCACATGTATGAATGATTTCATGACCATTGTGTTTGTACAAGGCATATAACAGCAGGCTATGCTGATCTTGATTCCAGATAGAATGATTTTGAGGAACTGGTAGAATTACTTGCAAAGAATCTTTAAATTGTCCAGTTTAGCCATGTATGTTTAATTGCATATATATGCGTGTAAAATACATATACATATGTGCATAGAACATTTTTCTACATACTTTATTTCTTTTTTCATTTTTCAAGAGAAACCAAAACAGTTTCAACTGTATGGGATAATATGTTGGAATAGCAGAGAACTGTATAAAATTTGCACATATAACATCTGCTAGTAGAAAATGTTCAAGTCCAACTACATATGACTGTTACTTATTTGAAAAAGTGGTTGGCGTATTTTTTATTGAAGCTGTTACTAAATTATATTTAAAAATTTAGCATACATAAATATTTTAATAGAGCTCCTGAGGTCTCCTTATCTTTGTCCTGAAGAAATATCAGTATAATATTGATAAAAAAAAAAAAAAAATCCACAGAGAACTTATTAAATAAATCCAAAAGTACATATTGTTTCAGGGAAGGCAAACATCAGTTCTAATTATTTTTTACACTATTTTGCTGATAAGATTGTACACTAGTTCTTGAAACAGGAAAAGATGAATTTTTTAGTTACTCCTTGTTGATTTCTTTTAAAACTCCTACCTTACTTGCAGCCTTGTAGGTTCTCTTCTCTAATATAATCTATCTACATCCCATCACAGATGCAGTTTTAAGAAAATATACAATTAATTTAACAGATACTAGGAAATTATTTGAAAAGATAATTTCTGTCTCCATTTAAATTCTTCCCTCTGGAAAACAGGAAAGCTAGACAGAGAACAAACAAGAAAGAAAAGCAACAAAAGAGCTATTCCTTCATCACTACAGTAAAGTACGAAGGCATTCAGGGAAATACAGGTAGATGATATTCTAAAGCAAATGCAGTCCTAATGTCTGAAAAAATCTTTAAAGATAAGCTTACATATGCTTGTGAAATAGATTTTTTAAACTGCATTTTGAAAATCATTCTACAAAAGTATTTTGATACCAATCAATTCAAGAAGAGTCTTGAACAGAATGTATGATTCATCAATGGCTTTTTAGTCTGACTTGTAACATTGATTAGAAGACAAATTTAAAATAGGAATTTTAAATTCAACTGTAGCATTGTCAGTAGACTAAGGAAACAATATATTTCACAACTTCTATTCTTGAACAGCAATGAAGCAGAGTATATTTGTGCATTTACAGGAGTAATGCATTTACAGGACTTTGCAGTGCACATCCTCCTGTTAGTCGCATGAAGTACGTGTACATATTGTTTTGTACTTATGATTCTTAAGGCAAAAAATACTTAATTAAATATTGATGTCATTATTATAATGTTGTGGTAATTCACCACTAAAATATAGTATTTCCTTTCCTTTGGTCTTATTCATAACTTTCTAAAATAACTCACCACTTAGTCTCAAATTTGTTGATGTTGACAGAGGGGAAAGGGAGGAACCAAAGAGGCTGAGGGCAGTGAAAGAAAGTTGTATCACAGCATGTTGGATATTGGATATAGGTGACATTAGGAGAAGATGGAATTACACGCTTAATTTCCTGTCCTTGATATAGCTCATCTCTGATTCCAGGTCAACACATAGGATATGAAGACAATTTACTATTTTAAAGTGTAGATTGTAGATAACAATGAGTTTTATAGTTCTTATTGACTGTACAGTTCTTTTTCTTTCTGTTAAGAAGAGAAATATTTGCAGCATTAGAAGCAGTTTTTAGCCCTGTGCATCTGTTAGGTGAGAAACAGGGGAGAGGAAGATAATTGTTTATTTATTTTTTTACCTCTTACGTGGGTTCATATTTTTGAGTTGAAAAGAATCAGACTCAGCCAGTTGTTTAAAGTCCTGAGCTGAATACTTCACATCTCATAAATCACTTCTCCGATATGAAATAATTATATCCAGATTTCTTCAAAGAGTAGCTTCAATAATCTGCTGGATATGGGACCAAGTATAGAAGATAATTGGAGGATCTTAATATAACTTGATAAAGAGTAATTAACAAAGTTCCTCTGCACTCTCTGCTTATTCACGAATAAAGAAATGACCTGAGTACTATAGTACATAATTCTAATTATTTTCATTTTGGACAGTTGAAGTAGGTAATATAATTTTAAAATTTCTTCTCTCTATCAGGGGGAGTTAACTAGTACATTACCAGTACAACATCAATTTATTTTGTAATGCTAATAATATGAGGCAAATCAGTTCAGTAGAATAAAGTAAGTCCTTGTTTTTCAGTTTCAGAGAATCATACACCATCCAGATATAACATATAATTAGATCAGAGCTTTTCAAGCAGCAAAAAGTGATAAAATTGTCTGCTTCAGAATAAGTGAATCTTCCCCATGAGTAACTGAATCTTTTGCTCTTATTTGTCAACGGTTTACGGGCTGGTTCAGCCCAGTTCTGTGACTAGTGGGGTGGAGGGATTTCACAAAATCCACACCTCTGGAAAAAGGGAACAGGGGACTCCAAAATAATTAAAAACAGCGGCAATGATCTGAGGAGAAACAAACTAATTTACTAAGTATATTATCGGAATGCAAGATAACACAAGATAATACAATATAATTAAAATCGAAGATAATAAATCAAATATATAAAGAGAGATAATGTCCGAAAGGTGGATAGGCCTCACTACAATGCTGAGGTGAGATGCGCAGTCCAGTTGAGCAGCAGTGAGACAGGAGGAGAGCCGATGAAGAAGAGCGGATGAAGAAGAGCACATCAGGTGACCTTGCCAGGAGTTATATCTCCTCTCTGTGACTGCAAAGTCCCCTGGGGAATGTAGTTCTTCTTCTCTTCTGGGCAGGTACCCAGAACTTGAGCATTAACAGTTAAACTCCCAGTGCCCTGCATGATGTTATCATGTGGAATACCAAAAAAAAAAAAAAAAAAATCACAAAACCATGACATTATTTTACCATTCCAACTCTAAAATATTCTTTTTTTAAATATAAAAGGGCAGACAATAGTACGGGTTTTTCTTGAACTTACAACAGATGACTATCTGGAAAACTGTTGTGTGTGGTGCCCAAAAAAGCTGTTAACCACTAAAATAAATAAATAAATGTAATTAAAATGCAAAGCTACCAAGAGTGTATGATCACAAGTCTCAGAGTCAGATCTATAGTCACAGGTCAAATATTGACCGTCAAGGAGTTTATCTCAAATAAATGTCTTGTGCCAGAAGAGAGAACACCCTCACTGCTTGGTGCTCCCCAGTTATGTACATGTTTAACATTCAATTCTGATTTTTGCCTAACTTGGGAGTGAGGCAGGTCCTTTTCCGGCTGTAATTACAGGTAGATAAACTTTCTCAAGGAGAAAGTTTAATTCTCATGATGTTTGTTGGAATTGCAGTTGTCTAAAACCACTGAAAAACAGGCTGTAATCACTCTGAACCTTGTTTGCTTATCTGAATGAATATTGTAAGGCAAAATAAATGAGGAAGGTTCAGTTACAAGCTATAACTTTTCAAAGCTCCAGAATCCCCTGGATGATGTGCTTGGAAACTGTAAAATGAAGTGTATTTTGTTTTCTTCCGTTAGCAATCTTATTTGTAGTGTCCAGATTTTTCTAGCCACCATTTGCAGTTTGGATGTTTTGCTGGCAATTGCAGATTTTCAGTTATAAAACACAAAATATAAGCATGGGTAGTTCTATGATTTATTAATATAGGGCTCTACAAATTTAAAATTACAACATATAGGAGAAAAAATGATATTTTAATATATGATAAAATTTTCTGTATCTCTATTATCATAAGGGGAAAAACTTGAGATTAATCTTAAAATAATCTTAAAGTGTTTTTTACAAATAAAGTGAGTAGAAAAAAAAATATTATACGAGTTTTCTTCCCTTACTCAATGGTATACTGACTATAGATCAAACATATTTGTGAAAGTATGGTGAGATTTTGGAAAGGAATCTGATTTCTCAGGATGAGAACACTGAATTTTCTTAAAATCACGTTACTTTATAAAGTCAAACTAATATATAGTGAGTTAGTGAAAATACATAGTCATCTTGAAAAAGGAAATAGCTGAATAGCTCAATCAAACTTTACCTCCAATTTTGATCCTGCTGTTTTTATCACTGATACAAGAATAAAGGCTTTCATCTGAACTATACTAGTTTTTAATCTCCCTTACTCAACTGCTAGAACATGTTTATTGTTAACTTATCCAATTTTTCATTCCAACATTTTGTCATGTGAAAGCTGCTTTGAAAATGAGCAGTGAAATCTGTGCAGTCCAGAAATTATGTATTAAAAATAAGACACCTATGCAGCATATTTAGAAACAGACCTGTATTTTCCAGCAAATACATGAATAGAGGGGTATTTTGTGAAAAACAAGTACTCCAAGTAAAATTTCTCTCTGAAAAACAAGTACTTTTGACTAACACACCTGTCCTCATAATGTAACTCCTGAAAATACCTCAGTCTGTTAATACTGACTTTATATGTTTGATACCTTTTGATAACTGGAGCTTGGTGGTAAAAACAAAACAAAACAAAACAAACAAAACAAAAACAAAACAGGATTAATCAAAGTAGGATTATAATTTTCTGCAACATCAGTTTCGACCAGTTGGCCCAGACTGATAGTTGAGCCTAATTCTCTGAGTCCTTCCAGATTAGACAATAAAGTTGTTTCAAAGTCAATGGACAGTCCTCTGCGACTTTGCCAGATAGATACTTCATAACAGAACTGTGAGACTTTTGAAATATATTGCAAAAAATACAAGAAAATACTGATAATGAAAAATAAAATATTTATTATAGGAGTCTATATATTTGCTCTGTGACACCATAAGAGCAATTGCAACTATTCCAGTGTCTGTAGGGAGAGGATTATCTTTATAATTGAATACCTACTGCTACATGCATTCAATGATTTTTAATTTTGTCTTCTAAAAAATAAAGTTTTTTGTATAGAAAAACTGTGTTTCATATGTGTGTTCAACAGACATTGTGCCCCCACTGTGGGGACAATTTCTGCAAGGCCCTTCAGGCTGACTGTTTTTCCTCCTAGAGGAATGAGTTCTCTTATTTTGTATATTTTTCTTTTGGCACTGCAGAATCTCCATTAATATAAACTCCATATCTGGGGAATGGCAACGGTGCATTTTGGCAAGATTAAAGATGAAAAACTACAGACAGTGGAGAGGGTGCATAAATTATTTCTCTGGTTCTTTTTTATTTGTGAGAGAAAATAACTTTATCCTTTTTAAATGTCTTCTGCGTAGTCACAGACAGAATACTCTCACTGCTAATTATTTTTTCCTTTCATAAATCCTCCAGTTTCAGATTTCCTTTGAGAGATGAAATAAAATAACATAGTAAACATGTAGATTTGCCACAAAACTCTAACAAAATTTTGTGTGCACCAGAAAAGTAGCTAGGTAGGTTGGCTGCTTGCATCAAGTTCTGGAAAGTTCAGATACATTAATCTAGTGATTTGAAGCCCCAGTGAAAGCTCCAGTGTTGTTTCTTGGAGCAGAGTGGATCTAAAATAACCTTCTTGATCTCTTATTGAGAAAAATAAGCTCCACTTGCCTGAATCTCCTCTGTACGTGCCTAAGAAAAACAGGATACAAGCATAGTTTGAACATTTTCTGAATGTCACAACATGAGCTTTCTTTGTCAGAGAGGTTCTGAAATGCATCCTAGGGAATAATTAATCTACAGCAAATTATGAATTTGAAAAATCTAAGATTTGTTTAGCATCTAAAACTCTCAATCTGTCTTGATCTGTCTGCAGTTTACTTACTGCCCAAATTATTCTCAGTAACACTCAGCACTTCTCTAAACACGTCTAATGAGCCCTGTGATGCAGTAAAAACACATATGCAACTAGTAAGTCAGTTTTGATTGAACTTTTGTTTCAGTTTATTCAAACCACAGAAAATTAATACTTGAAGCAGTGCAATAATACAAGCTATACATGTCTGCATTCAGTATAGCAAATCCCAAGAAAATTCTATTGCCAAATACTTTTGTATCTATTTAAAAGTTTATTTTTAACATTTCAATATCTATTATAATCAGAAATGTGCTAAATCCAAGTAATTCTCTTTTTTGAACTTCTGCAGACTTTTCATTCTAGTTGTTTGAGATATACTAATTACACTACCAAGAGAGCTCCTCCATTTTTGTAATGAACAAAGGGATCCAGCTCTAAATGATTCCACTTCACTGACAAAAATAAATAGCCTTCCTTAGTCTGTTTACATTTTGATGAATATTTAGAAAAGAAGAGTGCAGGGTCTGAAGCTCATTAAAAATTTTGCAGCAAAATTACATATTTTATATATTGTTTTTGGGGAGTTACATGTTTATAGTTTCTGCTGCTCTAATTTACCATTATACTTTCTATTTTGAAATATTTTAAATCGTTGTATTTCAGAAGTGTAATATAGTGTTCTGGAAGCAAAGAAAGAGGACTTGTCAGTTGAACAGAATAGAGATTACTAATGTTTTGGAAGTCTAAGGGCGTATCCTCCAGTCTGTGATACCCGCTCTACAGAGAGGAAAGTAGCTTGACTGAAAGAGAGGACTTCAAAAGTGAAAGCTAGACCTGAGCTCAGAAAACTATGGAGATGGTACAGGGTTCCAAATCATATGACAGTGGTAAACTTCTGTTCTGGACATCTTTCTATAGATCATAATGATAAATGTTGCCATTTGACAGTAAATACACTTATAATTTGGCTGGTAGTATCTTTCCAATTAGTGAGATATTAATACTGTCCTCTGAGAGTTGTAATGGAAGAAGGATCTCATACACTGTATTAAAATTCTGAGCTCTTTTCACACAGGAATCACTTAGCAGTAAGGAGAAATTGCAACAGGGAGGAACAAAAGGAAGGTAAACAGATAGCTAGTGCCTGATGCTCTGAATAAATACAGCATATAACCAGCAGCTTGGCTCTGCAGTGATACAGCTGAGGATGCAGAAAAGCATTGCTGATCTTTCTGCCAGGAGCCGGACCACAGCACTTTGTTATGCTCCTCACGATTACCTCAGGTGAGGTAAGCTGAGAGGAGCAGGTGCAGCAGGGTGATGGGCCAAGCAAAGAGGCTGTGCTGTGAATACATCATGAGGCAACAAGCAGCTGTTTTTGGGAAGCAGTGTTTTCAACAGAAACCTTGAAAGCACTTCTTTTAGAGACTGCTTTGCATAACTGACCTTACTTCCATTTTCTTCAGCATAAACAAGATCACCTCTTACTATGGTGAGAATAGAAACAGCTGAAAACTCTAAAAATAGTCTCTGTACACACACATTCCCTGTAAGCCCTTCAAGTATACATACTCCAGACTGTATCCATCCCTCTGCCATACAGATTTTTCTTCCCCAGTCTTGTTCACTTTGCAGAGTTATAGACCTTTATTTGTATGACTTAGCACTATCCTAGTTCTTCTCAGTTTATTGAAGCTTCATACCCCACCAAATTATTAAGCAGTGAAGATCAAGCTGTGCATCTACTTTTGCTAAGATTTATGTTTTCTTACAGGTCTCAGTCTAGTGAAATCTTGTTGGGCATCTTTAAGCTTCACTGATTTAAACCTGAACAGATGCACAAATGTTTTTTTCCCAAACAGGAGCCAACATTAGCTTTACTATGTCATCTAATTGCTTACTGGTATGACAAGATGTTTCACAGTCTGTCCCAAGTGTTCAACGTTGCTTATTTGACTTTCTGTACTGCTTATAGAAAGGCTTAAGCAGCTTGCCCCTACAGCTAAAGCATTCAGGACACTGTCTCTCACAGAAAACAGAGAAGCCTGCTTTAAGGAGACTTTGGAAAGTAAAACTGCAATGAGATATCTCTTTATATGATGATATGTTTTTCTTCCTAATCTCTTATTACCGTAAAAATTGAAAATAAAATAGACTTTTTTTTCCTAGTCAACAGAGATATAATTTGATTTGTTTAACTGTTCATTACTGAAAGTGAAATGTTTCATTTGAAGGTAGTATTTTAGCTGATTTAATAGTTTTGGTTTAATGGGACTGCAACTCTGTCTTTTATAAATGAGAGAAACATCTCTTTTTATTACAGCTGCAGTTTATTCTGTATATTACACATACTAACTTTTGGGAGCAAAATTTACTTTTTATTTTCTTTCCTCATTTCACAAATTAATATGAGGTTAATAAAGATGTTCACAAATTCCCATTTCTAATTATTTAGTTACCCGTACCATTAATTTCCTGTGAGACTAGCAAGCTAAGTATTCATAGAGGTTTCTTTCTGTTAAATATTTTTGTTGTTGTTTCTGTAAACTGAGTAAATTCTATTTGGCTCTGTTCAGAACAGCTTTATGCTAAAGTCTAAAATATATATCTTCTTACTCCATTTTTTAAGGCTAATTTTTATTTTCCATTTTGCTCCTAACCCAATCTGATTTGTAGAAGATTAATGAAATTTATCTGTACAGTTTTAACACCATGCGTTCATTATTGATGGTTATCCCCTAAGAATCTCCATACCTAGACAAACTCCATGAATGAATCTTCTTTTGAACTTCCTGATGGATTTTCTTCAATTTTTAACAGGGTGTTTAAGGAGTCAAAGACAATTATGGTTTTAATCATTTTTTATCATTTTTGGAAATATGTGTCTAAGGAGATTAGGTAGATCATGTCGTTTTGGTGTCTGAAGAAAAATTTTCTGACACCCTGGAATTGGTAGCACTGTAATTAAAAAAACTTCAGTCAGACTTTGTATCTAAAATTCCAAGTTTTGTCAAAGTCAAGATGCCAATCCAAGTGAAATACAATTTCATTAGTTCTAGATCTCTCAGAACTGTTGGGTCTCTTTTTCCTTCTTTGTTTTTCTGTCAAGAGGATATACTGTACAAGAATAAACTTTATAAATATCTTTCCTCCTCAGCTGTAATTGAAGTCATTGTGGCACGAAGGAATAACTGAAAGAGCAGAACTAAAAATGGTCCTCATGAGCAAACAAACAAGCAAAAATGGTGACCCTTCACAAATAAGTCCTCATTGTTTATGGATTCACAACATATCCAAACACTATTTGTTGATTTTATCAAATTTTCCATAGGTTCAAAATGGCATTAGACTGACTAATTATCTTTAATCAGTACTCCAGCTTTAGTTCTGTCATTTGGCATGTAAATATCATTAATCTTGTCATCAACTTAACACTTTTTTATTCAGCTGGAGAAGGTCACAACTTCAGTGAAAATTGAATCTAACCTTGATTTGAAAGTCTAATATTTAATGTGTATAGAAAAGATGTTAGACAAAATGATCTCTAGACTGCTGCTTTTACTTTACACCATTTTGACATTTTGACTTTAAAATCCCAATGCTAATATTTCACCTAAATTTTATTAAAAGAGTTTTAGGATATGTTTTAGCACAATAGTTGGTTAGGCTCTATCCAAACCGCTGTGACAACTACAGCTTCCTCTCAGTATATAATGGAGAAGTAGATAATTGTCCCTACATCTTTTCTGCTGTCAGACAGTAATGATAGCACTTACTTGGAAAGTGGAAAAAATTTCCCTATTCTGCTGGAGATACTTTTAATATCAGCCACTCAAGAAAGCACCCTAGTGCCCAGGAAATTCAGCAAGGAGATGGTGAAAGAAAAATAGTCTGTGACTGTCTCCTTGAGTACAACACAGGCCAGGTTTCAGCAGGAAAATGAGGCAGAAAATCAACATTGAGCATCTCATTCGGTGGTTAACGATCTTGAAGAAAGTTTCTTGAAAGCTTATCTGCATTTCCAAGAACTCTTTTGTTTTATGTTGAAATACTCTTTGAAGAAAAGAGAGCTGCTTTCTCTGCTCCTCTGCTCAGAACTTCTGGCTTGTAACTTAGTTGATATTGGTAGCTATATGAAATGTCGTGGCCATTTCAGTTGTTATTCTAAAACTTACAGTTTTTCTCATCTTCAAATAGAAAGTCCAGACACTTAATAGATTTCATTCTGAAGGCCTTGGACAGAAAAATAGAATGTAGTGCATACATTTTTCATAATTAGCCATAGGGCTGGAAGATCTATGACATACAAGGCAATGATAATATGTTTGTTTTACAATATCTATCAAAGGCTTAAATTACACTTCTGTATGTCACTTTCTCATCACATTTTGTTTATTTTTCTGCAAAAAGTAATTGTAGTATTTGAATAAAGAACAACGCAGTCAAATTGTTGTTCCAACTTTGCCAAAGTAGAAAGTAAATTGAATTCACTGTCACACTTAATATTAACCTGACATTTTGTTGGTTTGTTTTTTGCTAAGTAGACAAAAAAAATATGATGATTGCTGAGAAACTTAAATGAAAGAAACATATTATTTTCAATTTAATAAAATTCATTTCCTTTATTCCTTCTGTCTCTAGGTAATATGACATATATATGCAACAGTAAGCACAACAGCAGCTAATATTTGTATGACCTTCAGTATTATGGTAATTTATTTAAATGTTCTTTGATAATTAAGAGTATTTCACATAAAAGGCAACTAAATTACTTTTACCAATTAATTATATCTTTTAAATTATTGAAGTGATCAATTATCATAATCAACAAGCTTTACGGAAATAAAATAACAAATGAACCTGAAATGCTAACTGGTCTGTTTCAGGCTTGTTTTTCATTTCTCCTTGAATAGAATAACTATTTTTAATGCACACTGATTTATGTGTTGTTCAGTTCTACATAAACCAGTAATGGAATTTTCATTAACATGAAAATTTCTATTTCCAAAAGCCTTGTTTATTCAAAATTTCAGAGAGCACGTGGGATACCTATCTCAGATTTTGGAAGAAATTTACCTGTATGCCTGTGAAATAAGAATTCTTCAAGATTACTGTAACCAAATTCAAATATGTGTCCTTCCTTCCATCCTTCTCTTCCTCTTTCCCACTCTCATTCTTGCCTTCTCAACTTCTTTCTCTCTCTAACTCCCCAACACAATTATAGTTCTTATCATCACTACAAGCTTACAGCAGAGATTGTCTCCGTGTCTTTATTTTTCAATTTTACATTGCCAGCCACTAGTGTTATTTCTGAGCAAAAAAAATTATAGGCAAAAATGACTGTCCAGACATACTCCTTCTGGGGAAAGTAGTACTATACTAATATACTAGTATTAGTATATACTAATACCATAAAGTAGGAAATGTATGGAAAGTTTTGCATTCATTCTCAGAAGCCATAGATTAAGAAGATTGCAAATTTATGTAAAGTGCTCTGAGTTTGCTTTTCAGAAACAGGTGGAATTACGCAATTAATGACAAAGTGTGTGAAACTAAATCTTCTCAGTGTTTTAATCAATTTTAATAGCAAAATTAATCATTTTTTTCCGGATGATTTTCTTTTTCAGAAGTTGTAACATTAAATTTATAATTTAGAATTGAATGGCCATCTAGGTCACACTCAGTACAAGATATAGCCTGATATAACTACAGCTGACAGAATTAATCATGTTTCTCATCCTTCTGCAAAAGTTTTAAATCCTTTTAGTGGGCAAGAAACATAAAGATGATTGTAAACTGCAGACAATGAGCAGAAGACACTGTACTTACTTTGCAGTCTAGAGGTTCATTTACATAACTTTCTTAGAGGGGTAAATGACATACTAGCATGGGCTTTCATTTCTAGTAACAGTTTACTTAATTTATGTTTGGGCATGCAAAGTTTGGATTCTCACCAGCGCTGCTGCTGCTATCATGCATAACACATGCTGCTATTTCTTTAGCTCATGCCATTTCTAAAGCAGCTCTTCTTTTTACAGGTTTCATCCTGTAAAAATGAGACAAATTGCTCTTTCATTGATTCAAATAATAAAATTTATTTTCCTTCTGGGCTTTTTTTGGGATGAAAAGAAAAAGTTTGGGACATGATGCATCTTAAGGGGTGCTTCATGTTAGTATGAAAAGATCCCAGAAGAAATTCAATGCATGGTTATTGCAGCTCAGTTTTGTTACAGATATTGGGAATAGATTTGGAAATAAAAAATACAATCAAGGGTTTCTGTATTCCTTCAGTGGAACTGCAAAAAGCAAATACTGTTTCATTAAGAGGAAAACAAAAATTTTAAAAGGAGTAGAGAGAAGGGAGAAAAGTGGTTACCTAAACTATTATTAATATTTTTAGTTGATGGCTTCTATCTTAAAAGTGTTGATGAGTCTGAGAAGATCACTGCCACTCTATGCCGTATTAGTCATTTTAACTGCACCTGAGATAGCGAATAGAATTTTCTCTCAGTGAGGTAAATATTCTGTGGAAGGGTCTAATTTTGTAGAGGGAGTCTATGTAATTAGATCAAGTGCTGTAACTAAGCTTTTACAAACTTTTCATGCTGAAGAAGTGAATGCCACAAGGTTCTACTCAAATATAGGATATATCCTTTTCATCTCCTTCTTTTGACTTTTTTAATCATGGGACATAGAAACTCCTGTGCTCTCTCTTTTCTGATCTATTCCACAAATACTACAGTCAGGATGAAACTTGTATTTTACTTTGATCTAAAATCAATAGGCTAAAATAATGAAAATATATGAAAAAACGTCTCTGAAATTGAAAGTATTTTCGAACAGATTGTCCTGTCTGTAAAATGTCTTGCAACTAATTTATAGAATACAAAGAAAAGAAAGAGAAATATTGTGAAAGAAGAACCTATGTATAAATGAGACTTGTAGATTTCTAGCCATCTCAACCTGGCTAAAAATAAACACTAGCACTGAAAATCAGTAGAATAATGGTTTATATGTAGTAGTCTAACTATCTTGTGCAGCTGGAGATTTGAATATATTTTGAACATATAAGCACAGTCATTTCTTGTCCTGTAAAGAACTGAGACAATTGAGAAAATAAAAAGTTTATTCCTTTTAAGCATGCATTTGTACTTGTCTTCCCATTCTTAGAGCCTGCTGACCTTGGGCCTAAATCAATGGTTTGTTTCACCTAATATTCACTCATTGCAAAAATACTGAGAGATTAATTTCACACAGAGATTGCTTCCCTGAAATAATGGACAGAAATTAAAGTGAAAAACATTTGAGTGAACGTGGCTCCTTTCTGCCGCAGTTTATTGCTCTCTCTATGGCAAATTATAGACATTCATGATAAAATTATTTAACGTTGCATAATGCTGTCCTGGTTTCAGCTGGGACAGAGTTGATTTTCTTCATAATGTCTGGTATGATGCTGTTTTGGCTTAAGAAGAAAAACAATGTTGATAACATGCCAGTGTTTTGGATGTTGCTGCAGTGCCATATGGAGCCAAGGACATTCCAGTTTTCCAGATTCTTGCTAGCAAGGGGACTGAAGGGGCACAAAGAACTGGGAGGCTACAGAACCAAGACAGCCAAACCAAACTGGCCAAAGATACATTTTTTTTAAAAATAAAAAATTAGGGGAGCAGGCTGGGGGTGCAGGCACTGCCTGGGTACTGGCTGGATGTCAGTTAGTGGGTGGTGAGCAATTGCATTTTGTATCTCTTGTTTTGTAAATATATTTATCTATATATATTTACAAGTACACACACATATATATAATCACTATTATTTCTCTGTTCCTTTTATGTTTTAGTAAATTGTTTTTATCTCAACCTATGAGTTCTACCTTTTTTTTTTTTTCCAATTCTTTCCCCTATCCCACTTGGAGAGGTGGGGGAGTGAGTGAAAAGCTTAGCTCCCTACCAGTCAACCTGCAGCAAGTACATAAATTATCATCTTCTACTAAGAGTACAAGGCAAATTTCTATTAAAACATCTACAAGCTGACATTTTCAAGATAAAGACTGCATTTAGAGTTCTTCTGCTTAGGTTTGGATAAAGTATAATGCGGAGGGAAACAATAGAGTTAAGCCTGTATTATTCTCAAGAGACTTTATAAAGATGCCAGTGGAATAATTAAAAGTGAACAAACAAACAGGAACCTAGAGCTGGTAAACTACAAGAATTTCTTCAGATCTGATTCTAGTTATATTGAGCTTTTCTTTCCCACTGACCTAATTGGTTTCTGACTGACTCTTCTATATACAAAAATTTATTGCCTATCATTGCATTCCAAGCTGATTATTATTTTAATGTAACTTAATATTCACTTTGGAATCAGCTTTTGATTGATCTAAAAAGTATTGTTATCTTTATCCACTGATTTTTTTTAATAACTTTTTTCTATAAGTAACACCATCTAATGTAGTGCTGTCAGAGCAAAGATTACCAATTAATGGATCCAGAATAATATGTGCCCCACTGGGTTACAAACGCTATATAACATCTGAAGTCCCATAGGGTTAGATGTACTACAATTATGCCTTCCACTTCTTAGATACAGAGACTTGTAAAACCCATGTTGCCTAAAATTTAAACTCTGAAATACAATACAGAGATAATGAAAATTAAACCTTAAAACATCTGTGTGAATCACCGAGTACATTCTTTATTCAATCTCCCACAGTTACTAGATTCTGTTGGGAAAATTATGTTAGGTTTTCTGTTTGTTACAGCATTCTTATTCTTGCTTGTCTCCTGCTAAGCTGGCATTTTCCTGGCATACTTATCACTGTGATATATATTTTTTTCAAAGTGAGCCCTTCAAATAAGCATCTCAAATGAATGTGACCAAGAAATGATCAAATACACCGCTCTTTGTGTTTGTTTAGCACCAAGTACTTTGTGGATAAGGACTTTAGCAAAAACAAATAAAAAGTAATAACAATGCTGAACATTCTGCTTATCTCTACTACACCCCACGTAATATTCAATAATGAAGTGATTCATTCTGTTTATTAGGCCCATTTTCTCCACAAGCACTGAATTAAAAAAACAATTGTAAAGGTTAGTGTTATCAACTTGGTAAAAAGCATTTCATTTTACACTGTGTAATGGTATACAACATAACGACTGTCTTTGTCTTAGAGCAAGAAATAAATCAGATGAAGAGAAAAGAGAAAGAATGCTACAGTTGTAGTGAAATGGGAGGCTTTTGACAAGGAAGCTTGTTTGGTAATCAACTGTCTCACATCAGATTGGTATCAGAATTCCCTGCAGCTACCCACTGAAATAATGGTAACCCACATTACAATTTTTTTCAAAGAGTAATAGAACCTACAACACTTTTGAGTTGTGGACAGTAAGTCAGAATAGCCATTTCTGCTGCCCTTTTCTCTGCTGGTAGACTGCTAGCCTGCACTTAAGGTTAACTTTTTCAGCTGTTGTCTAATTTTCTGTTACAATGGATCTCTTTCATAAATTTCTAGGAAAATATATAAAATATATAAAAAAATACATATTTTTTTCCTTCCTGTGGCTGAGTTTGTTTTTGTGGTTTTATGAAAGACATCTGCAAGCACTTCTCAAGCAACCAGCAGCACTATATATATTGTTGAGCCTTTCTTAGCTATAACTATACAAAGCTACCTGCAAATTCCGTCTTCCTGTATTCCACAAGTCTGTGTTATTCATCTCATGTAGGCATACAAAGAATAGGGCATAAAGTCTAAGAAAAGTCAGTTAGTGGTGGGCAGACTGCACAAATTGTGAGACAGTATTGAATGGATGTTCATGCAATGTCAATAGCACATGTGCATGATATTTTCACAATTAGCCTATGAAATTATATTTATAGCACAACATATGTTTTGCTACATGTCTTAGGTAGCACTCTTAAAGGGTGCATACCTAAAAGTATTCTTCCAGAATGAGTCTGTATGTTCTGTTACAGCTGTAAAAGTAGATGCTGCCTAAAGGCAGGATTATCTTTGAACAGGTATGTTGGGATCAGTGTTGAAGAGCAATTATTTTAGGAGAAAGATGCAAGAAAAACATAATTAGATCTTATGAATATTTTATTTTCCTGAAACATCTATTGACTAAGCTTTAAGCAGTGCTTCCTTCTGAAGTGTATCATTTTATTTCCACATTGTATTTTCATCATTCTGTCACCCATCACAATTTAAAATGATGTAGACTATGAAGCTTAGAATTCTGAGAATCAGGTACTTGGTGCTTTAAAATGCTTTCAAAATACTCCTAATAATAGCAAATAAAAGTAAATGGAAAACAGTATCAGTAATAGTACCCAAGTAGCTTTTTTGATAGTATGTACAATATTTTTATAAGCTAGTTATTCTTATAAAGAATTTTTATACGTATGAAAAGATGTTTGGTTTGCATTCAGTATTATTAATTCTCCAGAAAGCAGAGTTACAAACAAGGCACAATGAATAATAATTTACAATATCACATAAAAGAGTGTGACAATACTTTAAGTCTTTAAACTTAAGTAATTATATTCTTCCTAATGTAGGAATGGCTAAATTTGATATCATGGGTTGTCCTTCCATGCTCTTTTCTTCCTCCTCATTGTACTAATGAATAAAACATTTTTTGTCAAATGTTTAATGTTTCCTTTGTGAATGCAGTCAGTTTCAAATGTAACATGAACAAGGACACACACCAGCCCAATAGCATCTTTTCTTTTACAAGTCACATCCTTGGGTCTCTCTGAACCAGTTACTCAGAGGCTAAAAAAGTTTGTAGAGGCATTCAGTGCTGACATTAAGATTTTAACAGACAGTCATAATATATTGGTAACAAGCAGATAACAAATCTTGAGCTTAATTAATGTTATTTTCCTTAAAACAGTGTCTTTGGAGGTTATGTGTCTAGTGACTGTATAATTTTTATGGACAATAGAAAGGTCTCTCCTTTTGTTTTCAGTGTATTTCAATTCATTGCTGACTAACAGCTATGCAAATTTGAAAACCTGAAAATCCATTAGCAATGGTTTGTTTGTTGCTTATTTGTATAGAAGAGTTTATTTATCTTTATCTTAGGAAAATATTTAAATAATTGTAAGCACATACTATTTACCTTTGAGGCATTCAGGAAGACAATGAATGCATAGAGAATGTTAGAGAAATGCTATATTGCTTAATGACAGTGTTTATGAGGACAGGCAGATGTGATGGACAGATGGGTGGACTAACAGAACTAAATGTATTATTAGCTGCTCAGACATTTGTTGAATGTCAGCCAGAACTACTGAAACATGGCAATTGACCATTGTTAAGCATATCCCATAGAAAGAACAGCAACATATATAACAAAAAAATTGTATTATTTTTGTTTACATTTCAGAGACAGAAAAATAATTGCACAAACTCATACGAATCCCGTTTTGAAAACAGCTGAAAAAGCCCATTCACTTTTAAAGTGGCTGTTTGAGTTAAAATTATCAGTGGACCATCTTCCTACTTTATTTAATACTGTTTTAAAAATATTCATATCATTTTCTCTGTTCTGTACATCAAGAAAAATAATAAGTATTTTTGTAATGCCTCTCATTCAAATAGTTAAGAAGCATTTAAAATAAGTCACTTCTCCCCTCTAAAATTTATTTTACTCCTCACTAAAATGCAGCCACTGCAGATGGAATGCTGCAGCTGGCTGATAGTATTTACTGTAGGATTACTTGTAAATAAATCATCCTCAGGTTGACTTATTTGTTCTCTGATTTCTGTTATCACAACTGATGAAAAATTAAACCAGTAACTAGATTTACAAAGAAATAGAAATATTATTTTGGCCCTGATTTCTTTTACATGAAACTGCACTTACTAATACATTGAGGCTAATTGGAAATGGATGGTATCACCTCTGAAAGAGGTCGTGGTGTGAGGCACAGCATAACTGTGAGTAATACTAGGGGAAAAAAACGATCTGCTTTCTAACGTGACAAGAATGATTTGCAGTTAATAATAGAAGGGGTAAAGGCCAGTCTTTTCGGTTACCCTTGGCTTCACCTAGGACAAAATAAAAAATGACTTCAGTTGCTGTGAGCTACTTATCTTTTTTCCCAGTCATTATTACTTAGTTATATCTTAGTGATAAAATCTGTCATTACTGACTTTATTGACATTAAAGTTGATTTATTTGCATGCCTGGTGAATAAGAACTACATTATATTAACTTTCAGATTGCTTGCATACTCAAGACAGTAAGTGCATCACTGGTTTAATTGTTTTTGCTGGTTTACTTGCTCTCTAATCTGAGTTTGAAAATGATATGGGGTCAAATTCATCCTTGGCATAAATCCACTGACTTTAGTAGTAGTGGACTTAAATTTAATGGCAAACTCTGCCCTCAGCTATGTGACAGAAAAACTCAAAAATAATTTTGATATCTTTACTTAAAAATATGCTCCTGAATTATTACTCTTCCTGTTACATTATATGTTAGTAACATAATAGCAACTGAAGAGACTGAAGCCAAGTACTTTTTGTATACATTGGGGTACCATCCTGCAAGTTGCTTAGCGCCTAGCAACTTTGGAAGTAATTTTCTCTTTCTGATTTCAGTAGAAGATGAATAGTATCCCAAGGAAAGAACTGCAAACTTCAGCCTCTAGACCTGCAAACAAATCCGCGAGAGTGCACCTTAGTGTGTTAACTCTGAACCATCCTTATCTTTGTGGTTCTCTGAATACCTTCACTCACAGAATCAGGAATCTAGATTTTTATAGCTAAAAATCTATAGGATAAACATTGAGAAACTCAGAAGATGTTCGGATTGTTCAAGTTCTAGCGCTTAAATGTAGAATTTAAGCCCTTACCAGATACAACTCTTCTTGTATATTATTATTGGGAGCAAAGGGTGAGGGAAGATGGAGTAGAAGGGAGAGCTAAGCTTGAAATATACTTTCTTCACTTTTATTTCCTGGCCTAGATTGCCATCCATGATGCTGAGCTGCCAAATACTGCTACGTCCTCTGTTCCCAGGGCAAAAATGGTAACTTGTGTTGCACTGAATTGAAATTAGCATCAACCCAGAACGATGGTAGATTTTAGAAATTGTTACTAAAGGAATAAACTCTTAAAGGGATTGAGGAGTAGATCCATCTAAAAGTAATAACAATAGAAAATACTGAAAAGATGAATCATATGATTCAGAATTGGTGCATAGAATAATGATAATACAAAACTAGCTACCAACAAGGAAATCAGTGGATATAATTATTTTTTCATCTTTGAAAAATCAAGTCCTCTATTCAGTTTGTAAAATATAGACTCATTTGAATTTGTACTAGATACCTTACATTAAAAATTTTAGCTTCTGTTCATTGTGGGAAAAAAAATATAAACAGGGACCAAGAAAGTACAGATTTGCTAAAAAATAAATACATTAAAGATTTACACCTAAGATTTCATGTTTTTCATAACCAAATATTTCTGCAATGAAATATTACAGAATGAAAAAAGTTAATTTTCTTTTTATTATTTTTTTCAGCAAAGTTTCCGTACAATTTCTGAAGAGTTCTTTAAAAAAGAGATATGTTGATTCATGGTAATCTGTTCAATTACTTAATAAATTAGCTAGGAAAAATTATTTTCTTTGCAAGATTTAGTTTGTTCTCCTAGCCTTGCACCAACCAGATATTCTAAGATGCAACTATTCAAACTACTCACATTCAGTTGGGCGTTTAGTGTTAAAGTGAAGCGCTGAGCATCAGTAATTGAGAAGACTGAACTTTCCTGAATTCAGACAAACAAAACCTAGGAATCATCTGTATCAGTGGTGCTCAGAAGGCCACTGAGAAAATATGCAAATAGAGACTCAAGATGAATCATAAAATCTTTTTGAAAATTAGTTGGAATTTCAGATCTCAAAATGTATTATTCTGGTGGAAACAGGAACATTTTAACCTTAATTAAAAATAGAATTTCTTAAGTATCTGAAAAGATCAAATGTAAAATTTCATACAGAAATCTTTTGAGTTAGAACAGCATTGATTGTACTTGAACACTAGAGTGTTCAAAATTTTCAGTATTAAAAAACAAACACAGCCCAATGACAGAAAACAAAAATGCCTCTGCATTGCAGGGACAGATACTGAATTTCAATGCAGAACAAATTCTCACTGAATTTCACTGCAGTTTTTCCTCTTTGTAAGAAAATTTCTTTACTCTTTAGTCAGATTGATAAGATGAAGTTGGTTGAGATAGTAAAAAGTGTCCTAACAAATTCCCTTTATTAATCCATCAATAAACATGTTAACTGACTTCTCTCCTGAAGTAGCTTTCTTTTTCCAATATTTTCCTCTTAACCATATTTATCTCCTTACACTATTCCCCTCCAATTTTAATCCTATTTGATAAGTTTTAATAAAATTTATTTATAATTGTTTTAAAAGTGCAGTCTGTGTATGTGTGCTCTACTAGACTAAAGGAATCTGCAGTCGTTGATTCTAAGCTTCTTATTTTTATTTATTTTTATCATGTTAGTGCCAAATAGCAGACCAAATTTGTAAAACTGAAGGAAAATGGAGTATGTTATTTAATCCTTGCACACCTGAAGGAAGGAGAAATGTTTTATTGTTCATAAATGTTTGTATAGACTATTTGTGAGACCCACGGTGATTCAGGGTCTCTAGTCATTCTCAGCTACGTTTTCCATGGAATCATTATTCTCAGTGTTAGAAAGACTTTCTTAGTGTATAGTGAATATATTTCTGCCTGCAAATGCATCAGTTTATGTATATGTTTTTCTGGCCTAATCCCAATAGTAACTGCAATGTGACAACAAGTTCCATGGGTCATGTGGAGGACATACAAAGAAACAAGGAATTTCTTCATATGACTTAAAATAGTTCCCTTTTAGCATTATTGGGTGAAATTGTCACTTTGAAAGTAATGCTTCCTGTTCATTTCCATGTAAACTGCAACAGACAAAGGGCACAATAACACTATTAATAACTAATAACTCTTTTTCAGCATAGTCACCACCATTAGCTATGAATTTTTGTCAGCAATGAACAAGAGCCTGCATGCCATACTTGTAAAATTCTGCATGGCTTCCTATTACATGGCTTCTACTTATTGCTGTTGCCACTGCTGAAACACAACTCCCACAACTTCACAGTGCTCACATACACTGTTTGTTCTCCAGAAATGTTCAGCAAGTCTTGATGAATGTCAGTGGGTGCCATTTTTTCTGTGTGGAAAAATTTAGTGCCACACCTTTGCTTCACATGCACTTCTGTGTCAGATACTGTTTTGTCAGACTGTCCTTCTGCTGCCATCTGTCATATAGCAACAAAATACAACAGAATATCAATGGGAAAGTTCAACATCTACTGCTGTTCCACCACCATCTGCCTCTGACGTTGTGGGCCAACAGAATAAAACAGGAGGCATTACTTTATGAGTCACTTAAATTTTCCAATATTTACAATGATTTTAAAGTACTCCTTCTCTTTCATTTACATCTTAAAATTATGGTCCTAATCTTTTAAATCTGAAATCTTAAATTTTTTATCTTACTTCATATTCCTTTGTGTCTTGTAATAAAACTTGTAATGGCACACTAAGAATCCATAAAAAGGTATACATTTTCAACGCTCTGTTTCTTCAATGGAAATTAACATCTTATCTCTTTGCAGTTCTTTTGTTTTTCTTTCCCTAACTTCATTGAAGAATTATATTAAATAAATAGTCATTCATAGCATCTTTTCTTTTTTTTTCTGTTGATTTGTGAGGTATCAATTTGCATAAACTAATGTAAAGTGACTGTATATGATATCTGCCTTTGCTTCTGCCATAGGAATTTCCTTGGTGTTACACCAGCTAATCACCTAGCCTTTTTATGCACGAAATTCTTTGCTTCTTTTCTTATTCTTAAGCTATATAATTTTCCATAAAATACTTTAGTCTGTTTTTTTTGCTTATCCTTTTCTTTGGGACATTAAGTGTATAATAAGTGTATCAAGTGCCATGACTTGATAGGAATCCAGGGCCATCTCGTGATTAATTTTCTTCCATGTTGAAAATTGACACTTACATTTAGCCTTTATTTTCTTACATAAGTCATTTTCTAAAGCAGAACTTTTATCATTCATTCTGTGGCTTCTGATTCCTTATCCTACTCTGAAAGATTTTCTCAAAGACATCTTGAAAGTCCAAGTAAGTCATATTTATTTAGTGGATATTTTGCTACTTATCCTGTGCTATGACTTCTATGTCAATATCCACTTGAGTATATCCCAGTGCAAAGTGAATGAAAGTGAGCAAGCAAGCAAGTGCTTTCTTAACTATTTTAATAGTCTCTGATAAGTCAGGTGGAAAGTTTTGTTCTGTTACTGCTATCCTTTATAATCTTAAGGAAGACTGTTTTTTGAAGTATTTTTATCCTGCAAGTCATTCTCTTGACAAATAAAAGATCTTTTCTCAATATTAGATGAAAATATAATGGAAGGTGGCCTATCCCCCAGGAAATTTTTGTCATTTCTCACACATGCAAACTTTTGAAATGAAACACAATGTTGAAAAATTTATTTGTATCTGATGTGGAAGTGGTAAGTCATGGCTTGAAACAGTGATTGAACACCTGATGGGAAGGCAGGGCTAGCCCACGGGAGCTCAGATGCATGCAATGGTTCTGAGAGACCAGAAGGGGCGGAGCCAGGACCCACCCCTTCCAGACCTCATTTAAGGGTTGGCAGTGGCAGTGAGGGTATCCCTTGCTGGAGATCCTTGCTGTTTGAAGGTAAGCAGCTCTTTTCCTTCATTTCTGTGGCTGCTCCTTTTGGGCTTGTTCTTATTTGCTGTAGCTAAAGACTTTACCATCCTGCTCTTGTGATACTTTGCATCCAATTTTAGCATTACAATATCCATCTTAATTAATGCATTAAATCTTAATGGCTGTTGTTTTTATTATTAGTCAAACTGATGCCTTTGAGAATCCTGTTTTAGTTCAGTGGTGCAGTCTAGTATGTTATAAATGTTCTTAGGTTTATAGACCAGAAATGCTAAGGTGAGATTCAACTTATCTTGAGCTGTCTAGGCATTATAGCCCTTTTCTTAAACTGGACAAGAAGCTTTCTAGAGAATGAGGAGAAAGAAGTACTTATTTGAGGAGATAAATTTAAAAATAGCTGTGATCAGTCATCTTCTGTGGAGCCTTTTTCTTCTCTTTTCGTAGAGACAATTTAAAAGACTAGTTGGGACATAATCAGTTTTTATCAGCTTTTGGTAGAACATAAGCTGTCTGAGATAAATTTTACAATGAACCTTGCAACAGGAGAGAAATTAGAAAGAAAGGACGTGAAATACTAAGGTATGTCTAAGGAAACAATTCAGCAGAACATGGCTTTCAATACTCTCTTCAGAACTTTAAGACATTGCTTTCAAACATGTTAAATGAAAATGTGTATTATAATTAATGTTATCAGTTATTTTAAGAATAATGTGGTAAAGAGGGTATACTTTAGAAATGATCTCTACTCAGGGACCAAAATTGTACAAAATATGTTAAGTTACATAGTCTTTTGTATCTGTACAGATTTATACCGATTTCTGTTTGTTCTGTAATATGATAGGATTATAGAAGTTATTTATTTACTCTAAGTACAAAGAAATTGTAGAACGAAAAGTAGTCTGTTCTGAAAAAAATAATTCTTCTGAAAATAAAAACCTTTAAAAATTAACCTGTGTGTACTCAATACGTATTAGCAAAATGATATTTATTGCATCAGATACTAAAACTCTACGTGTAGTTCTGGTTATGGTAGGTAACTAAAAACAGAATTATCGTTCAGTCTGAACTAATTTTAAAAACAGTGACAAATCTAAGTGTTTCTGTAGGAAATTGTTATATCAAATATACACTGTAAACAAGCACATTTCTTTGTCTTTGTTACTTATCTCATCTATTCACAAAATCACTGAATCACAGACTTGTAGGAGCTGGAAGGTACCTCTGGAGATGGAGTTCGACCCCTTCACTAAAGCAGGCTCCCTGTGATAGGTTGCACAAAAAAGTGCCCTGGCAGGTTTTGAGTATTTCCATAGGAGACCTCACAACTTCTCCCAGCAGTTCTGGTGTTGCAGGATGTTCAAACAAATGGGATTCTGGGAATTTGATTTCGTTATAGCTCCTTCACTACTTTTCTGTTCTTTTATGTCAGGTAATTAAGATTAAGTCAGATTCACTTTTAAATATGAGTATGGTGTAGTGCAATATTTGAGTTCTAACAACTGTAGCACAATTAAAAACAAAACATGTTTTATTGTGAAGTTGTAACAGTCTCTTAATAAATCTCCTAAGCTTAATAAAATCAATTTTCTGACATTAAAATTTCCTTGGAAGTACTTTTTAACTTCTGCCTGACTGAACTTCTGTCATGGATTGTAAATATACACAAAACCAGCAGCCAACAAACAAATAAATGGACAATCCTCACCCCACCAATGTCCTTCTAGATAGCAAGAATGATTGGAAAAAAGCATACATAGTGGAGGGAGGTTTAGTTTTTCCCTTTGTCTTTCAGTTCGAAACAACTGTATGCATGCAGTTACCCTACTGAAATAACAGTTTAATACTGCTTTTGCTGAGAAATATGATGGTAGGGTAAAAATTACCTCAAGTTCTATTTATCTTGCTGTTAACATATATACAGGAGAAAAAGGCAACAACTGGAATGACTGTCATTTAATTTAGTTAAAAACTACGGAAAAGTACTTCCACATTAAGACTTGCTAAGATGCTTTTTCTAGGACTAAATTAATCAACATAGGTAGAGAACATTGCAAAGTAGGAACTTTGCTACTTTAGCAAAAATCTTGGCTGATGTTTTTGTAAGCAACTGGAAAATAATATGCATAGTATGAGAAAGTAAACAAATCAAGAGTGATATGCATGAGAATTCATAATGGGTAAGGTTTTTTTTAATGGGCTTCTTATTTTTACAAAGATATAAAGCACATTTTTATTCATAATACCATACAGTAAGCTGGCATTTTCATAACTCATTCATCCACCAGAAGCTGCAATTCTACTTTCACAGCTGAAAGGTGCCACATAAATTTGAGCTGTTTATATGAATACAATGGCTTGAGGTGTATTGATGTTTCAGATATACACATAGTAAAAACTACTAGGTATAGAAAGAAATTTGATATAGAAAGTACATTAGACAGATTTTAAGTTAAAATTTTGTATGAAAGATACTGACAAATGTAATCAATTTCTTGCAATGCTCTTTCTTAAGACATCATATTCACCAGAATTTCATGTAATTCCTTCTGGAACAGAAGATGGCTTATCCACTGGGAATGTTGTTAAATGTGGATTGCAGCAGTATTCTGAAAGTTGAAAACATGCTGGTAGAATAGGAAACAAATACACAGCAGCTGTTGAATCCTATTTCTCTTTGATCAGGCTTCTCTCCAATTTATTTGCAAGAGAAAAAACTGCAACATTATTTCATTTATTACATGAATCAAAATTCAACCATCCAGATCTACTAGAAATTTTTGTGGCTTTGTATGCAAGAATTTTCACACGTGTTGTTATGCTGCAAGTGTCTCACAACAGGAACTGCTTTCATAAATGACGTGAAGTTGAATATTGCAATGTTCTTCAACTCCTGATAGTTGGAGTTTAGATTACAAAGCTATAAACATTTCATATATATTACTGAAGTAGGAGACACTTGCTCTTATCATTCAGTAAATACTGATGAAAGATAGCAGCAAGGTACATAAACTACTTCTAAACCATTTCAGTAATGTGCGAGTTAGAGTTAAGAATACTAATGCCTGCATACTGCAAATATATCTAATTCAGTGCACGAAGCTAAAACATCCATTGCTTGGAAACTAAAGCTAGATAGTTTTAAACCAGAAATAAATTTTACTTCAGTTCAATTTGCACACCAAAGATATGGTATTGCATTAGATGAAATTCTCCAATTTGTACTCTTCAAGAGTTGGTCTGGATAACAACTGTGCCTTGTTTATGTAGTATGCTTAGTAATATTAGGCTTGGGAATATTTAACAAATAAACAATATACCCGGAGACTCCAGGAGTTAGGATAACAGTTCTCCATGACTTTCATGTAATAGAGACACTTGACAATTTTAGGTTCAAAGGTATATAACTTTGAAATTTGTTTCCTAATGTTAACTGAGATTTATTTAGTCAATTCTCTTCACAATGTTCTTTGTATTTCTTTTGATTTTTGGCTACGGATTTTTGTTAAAATGCTCATATAATTTCATTCTGTAATATTTCACTATATATTGTGAGTTTTGAAGGACCGTGTAGTTATATAGTAATGCAGTGTTAAGTCCCCTGTAGATGGTAATCTATATGAGATCATGAAATACTAGTGAAGGGTACATGGAATGTTCAGCTGCAGCTGGCTTTAATAAATTCTTTTCTGCTATAGACTTATTTTGGTAATCTTTGTATAATTATTGCAGAACTAATAACAGAATCAAATATCAGTAATTGCTGTATGTTTTACCCGAGGACTTAAGATAATGAGCAAAAGAACGTTTATACTATACAAGTAAATTGTCCCTCCAAGATCTTTGAATGACTTTTCAAGCAAAAAAAAAAAAAAACTTCCCCCGTGCAAGAAATCATCCATGAAATTCAGACTTGGCAAGATTGGAATATGAATCTGATGGATACAAAAATTTCATTGAATCCTCTCTCAGAATAATGTGTTCTGTCAGTCTCATACCAAAGTTCATTAAATATATAACTAAAGCAGAGTTGATGTGATGTACAGCTTCAGTTATGTTGCTGCAGGAAGACTTGGCTGCAGTCTGAGTTAAAATTTATGAAAATCTACAATGCTTACTAAAGTAGGAGATGTTTTAGGTCAAGTGATGTTCTATCAGATTTGGATGGATCTTCAGTGATGACTAGCAGTAAACTAACTAGAAAATTCAGTACTATTAAGTTCTTAACCTTGAACTTTTTCCCTTGCTAGAGATGAGCTTTAACCAAGTAGAGCTCATCTCTTTGTTTTCCCTGTTTAGGCATAAGAAGGGAGACTTAAAATTCTAAATTATCAATATCTGGCAGATGATTTTGCAGTTGGCTAGATTTTATTGAACTTTAAAAAATCAAATCAGTGTGGAGCTGGGTTAGGTACTACACATTATTATAGATGGGGGACAAAAACCTTATTTTTCAATTTTGACACCTGTGTTGAGCAGTAGCTGCAGGGCACACAGACAGTGAAAACTGCTAATAGTGAATTACCACTATCCTACAAATCAGTAGTAATTCTGCCTACGTCGATTCTTCCAAGTAAATTACTGCATTGTTTGCTTACATGGTACAACCAGCAAGAAAGCAAACTTGTAATTGGTTTAGGGTCTATTTTGTATTTGAAATACAGATAATTTATTTGAGAATTAAGAAATTCTGCAGTGTTTTGCCTCATCATACTTTCCATTGTAGGGTGGTAGAACCCAAATCTCTTACAATGTGGTAGCTGCTGGCCTGACTTTACTTTAAATTTTTTATTTTGAAGATGTTTCACCTTTGCTTGTGTATGCATGGTATTATTATATGTGTCCTCCCACACAAATTCTTGGTTAATTTTTGCTGCTTCTCACACATTATCAGCTAAATTGCTGTCCTGATGAATTTTCTGATGTGAGAATCACAGAATTGCAGGGGTTGGAAGGGGCCTCTAGGGACTATTGAATCCAGCCCCCCTGCCAAAGCAGGTTCCCTACAGCAGATCACATAGGAAAATATCTAGATAAGTCTGGAATATCCCCAGAGATGGAGACTCCACAGTCTTTTTGGTCAGCCTGTTCCAGTGCTCCAACACTCAGACATTAAACAAGCTTTTCCTTGTGTTAATGTGGAATTTCCTGTGCTCCACTTTCTGCCTATTGCTACTTGTTCTACCGTGGCACCAAAATGTTCTTATACTGGTTGTTGGCTATTTGACTAAGGGCCGTAATAATGTTTTCATAGTCAGTGTATCTGAGTAGTAAGCATTTAAACAAAAATGTAAAGTAAGTTTGTGCTGCAGTACTGAATAACTGCACAGACTGATCAATAACATAATGGGATAAGAAGTGATGAAACAGTGAGCTATAGTTCATGTCGATATGGCACCATATATGCAAATAGCTCCCAGAGGTGTTTTTCTCAAAAAAGTAGCCAAGATTGAAGTGGCATGGGTCCAGTCTCTCGTGTCGTCTTAAAGAAACCACAACTGTTCAGAAGCAGTAAAGCAGATGTTCAAAAGAATCATTAACAATCTAAATGTATGTGTGAGCAGATGTACTATTTCTACTATGCATAACTTTGGGGGAGAGGGAGTTTTAAAGAAAATCAGTAATGAGTAGATCCATGTATGAATTACTCATATAATTATATTCAAAAGATAGAGCAAGGTTCTTTGCGTCAGTGACTGTGATTGAGATAAGAAGGACAAATTATAAGAGGAGGTATTAGAGCAACCATGCACAATTGACTTGGGACATATATACTAGATCAATGAGAGGGAAGGTAACTGTCAGGGTAAGAGAAGCTTGTTCCAAAACCTCAGTCCTGCTCTTCTTGGTGCATTTCACTAGAGCCATAGGAAATGTAGTGTGTTTAAATTTAAAGGAGTAAGTAAAATAACTAGAAGGGCATGGAAGAGTAGGAAAATCTGTTGTCCTATTAAGTAATGAGTATAGTGACAGGAATGGTATAATTTCTATAATCCTCTCTAGATCTTTGCTGGTGTTGCCTGAGTATATGCTCCCTGTGAAAAACGATCTTTTTGGAAACTGAATCTTTGTCATGTTGTTATACTGACTGCAAGATAGAGAGCCATAGCTTGGTGAGGAATACTTTTTTTTTTTTTTGGCTCAGACCATCTCTAAAATTAGCATTGAGGTTGTGTGGAGGGCTTTTTTTTCCCCCAAGAATGTGCCTGCAGGAAAAAAAAAAAGAATTTACATTCTCCTTTTACTTTCCTGATTTAATTTTTTTTCATATAATATGGGAATATTAGTCATTAAGCAGTTATTTAGAAAAAAGCAAGAAACTCTTGGAATGAGTTTTAAGTATTAGTACTAGAATTCTGGAAGCCTTGTAACTTTGACCTATATCTTCTTACAAACCATCATATCCTACATGGAGTAGTAATGGGCAATGAAGGACTAAATAAAAAAGTGGAACCTATAACTCCTTCCTATAACTCCCAAATACTATTTTCTGTGATTTGAATTTTCACAGGTTTTTTGGTAGGAAAGTATGATTACTTAGCTAGCTATCTTTAAAAGTTACTTGGAACCTGATATTTTTGTCACATGTTCTGAGATTTTTACTACTTTTTCAAGATAGGCCTTTGTACTGATAATACTAGTTCTGTGGTCTCATTCTCTCATCTGTCTCTGCTTTTTGCTACATGTGTATGCAGCCAAAGCATACTTGTGGGGTTTTTTTTAGTGTTAGAGAAATAAAGGACATAATTCCTTTCCTTAATCAGTTGCCATATGCTGTTAACGTACAATGGAGTTAACAAGTGCCTTTGTCTCATGTAGTGGATTGTGCGCAATTGTCTGAACTCTGAAGGTGCTGAAATACTATGTAAGATGTTTTGGCAGAATTACTGAGAGCTCTCAAATTTCTGGAAGCATTTCTATGATTCTCTCTTCTACTTCACTCTGCTGCTTTTTCCAGCTTACCTGTACTTACTGGAAAATTCAAAAACAAAGAGTATCCCATTGAAAACATGACGATTATGGAGATGACACCACCATCCACTCATGTAAGTACATGAGATTTGCTAGCCCTGTTTTCTACTCTGTTCTATTCACTGACTCACACAGCAATTCATCTCCAACTCACTAAGAAGGATATGCACCTTTCTTCTGTCTCTCCTGCTACTACTGCATCAGATGAATTAAGCAAGTTATATCACAATGCTTTTGAGTCAAAACACAGAATAAAAGATACATCAGGGCTAATTAAGATCACAAAGACAAGGCAGAACAGAACACAGAACTTCAGACAGTGTGAAACTTCCTGCACATATAATCATCTATATTATGCAGCTCTACAATTAGTTCAGTACAACACCTAATGTGATTATGTACATTTAGGACCATAGTCTTGCAGTCATGTTTTACTGGTGCAATGCATAATAACTCATATCTGGATGTGTATAGATAATATAAACTCTCTCTTCCCCCCTCTGTCTCTGGCTTTCATTAGTTCAGTATACCTTACAAGAACTATTACATAAACAGAGGCTGAAAATATGTTTTCCAACAGTGTTATTTTCCATCTAGAAAAAGGAGATGTAATTTTCACCTTCATTGCTTAGAGCTGGTCATCATATTTCTACTTTAGGAAGTGCATCTGCTCTCTAAATTAATGTAATCAGTGCACTAAACAATGTAGTCCTGCATCTGATATATTGTGAGGTAAAACAGGGAAAAAAACAAGAGACCAAAATAAAGCATCTCTGTGAGGTGCAGGGGACAATCAATTAGATTCATTATCTGTTTTACATTCTAGTCACTGCTTTTAAAGGAGTACATAATACCATGGCAACAGTTGGAGCTGCAGTTCTTTGTGGTATATAGTCATTATGGATTCTTCAGCGTTCCCTGAAAATTGATATAAAGAAGTTGCAGGAGTATACTGCCTACTATGCTGATTAAATGACAAGTTTGTAATTTACAAGTGCTGTATTGCCATGGGAAGGCAATCACACAGCTCAGTTTTCAAACTGAGGGGTTTTTGATACATGCTGCACGATCTCTAGCTGGGCTGCGAACTAAGATTAAATTGAAAGGATGGCATGTAGATTTTAGAACATGGTGTTGACATTTACTAGCCAATCAAATTTTGCAACTTTCTGGTATGACAGCAGATGTTGACCTTTCAAGCTTTCCCTATCTGCTTTCATGCACTACCTGCAGAAATTAACATTAACTCTCTTCTTGCCCCTTGCTGCTATTAATGTCAGCTGGGAATTCAGAATCATGAATTCATTTACTGAACAGAGTGGAGACCATTTCATACTCGAAGACTGAACAACTGCTCCTGGGAGCTGGTATTTTTGGAAGCTGCTTCAACTACCTTTGTGGTTGAGGGATAGCTGGGAGCTATGGTATAGAAAATGTCACTGGGAACAAGCACAGAAAAAGACAGTGGAGGACAGATTCAAGGATAATCCTAGTGGCCAAACACTTGCGAATGATACTGGATATGGAGAGTTTAAAGTCTAAGCCAAAACACTTAAAGCTATTCTGATGGTGTACAGAACTAGATGTGAGGTAGCAATGTCTCTTTGCCTTATTAAGAGATCTGTGAAAATGTAAGCCTACATAATACACAGCTTGGTAAAAAGAAGCTTTGGGGATTGCACAGTATTGCCTAGGGCTCTCTGATATTATACTTTGAGGGAAGTATTAACTTTTGTAGAGATGCCTCCAGCTGTCTAAGATTTTTGATATACAAAGGCAAGCCTGAAAGTAATGCCTCTTATTTGTTTCCATAGAAACTACAACAGATACGAAGAGCACAATAATGCTATTTGATAGTCTCAGCAACAAAACACTATTTTTCAACATAGTCACCACCATGCATTTTCAACAGCAATGAACAAGAGCCTGTGTACTGCACTCATAAGACTGCGCATCAACAGAGGTTACCCACTCACTGTTGCCATTGCTGAAATGCACCACCACTACCTCATTGTGCTTGCATCCACTGTGCAGTCTCCATCAACATTCAGCAAGCATCAGTGAATGTCAGTGGGTGCCATCTTTTCTGCATGGAGGAATTCAATTCAGATACCATTTTGTCTGATTGACCTTCTGCTGCCATCTGTCACACAGCAATGAAACGTATCAGAATATTGGGAAGGTTCTGCTTCTATAGCAGCACCACCACCAACAGTCTATGACAGTGTAGGCCAACAGAATAAAGAAAGGAGGCATTACTTTCACAGCACCCTTCTTAATATTAGCAAGTCATTGACCGTTGTATGTAAAAAAGCAGCTCAAAAGCAAGAATATTTTCTGACTTGTCCTTTAATTTATGTTGAGAGGAAATGCTTAAGTGTCTACAGGCATATTATTATGAGAAAGAAAATCTGATGTTTATAACTAGAAGTGTTCCTTCTAGTGTATCAGCAAGTATCAGTGAGCATATATGTTACTTCTGAAGATAACTTTTCAGTGAAGTGAGTCATTGTACTGTGGTGCAAGCATATTTCTAATCATACAGAAATACAGTTCAGATAAATGTTTCATTCAGTGCCAAACTTTTGGAAGTTACGTATATCCCATACAATTTTCTATGTAAACAAGGAAAAGCTGCAGTCATTATTTCTCTACTATGTAATTGAAAATATGTTCTAGATATTAATGAGAAGAAATGACATTTCAGAAGAGGACATTTTTATTACTGTTTCATTCCAGATTTCCAGAAGTAAGACATGTAAAATAGTCTGAAAATTCAGCCGAAAACAGACTTCTTCTGCTCTAGTTAATTTATACTCATTCAGGGATAAACAATACCCTTCTCGAAACACATAAAGCTAAAAACCTATCCACAAAATCTTGAGCTACTGTCTAAACCTATCCGCAAAATCTTGAGCTACTGTCTTTATCCGAGGCAAAACTATCCTTGCCAAGAGGCAGACCAAACTTGTGAGAAGAACTTTTATCTTGGAAAGACTGGGAACAGCCTACATTCGAGAGATTAAATTGGTATGCTGATTTGGTAAGGTGTGGGCACATGTGGATGAAAGAGTCCCTGAAACCAAATAAAAAGCATTTAATGATCCCATTTCAAGTGTATGAACACAAATATGGAGTAGATAGCCCTGTGGGAGAAGATTTCATGTATTTTCTGGGAAAATGTTATAATTGGGTATCTCCCTCAATCAGAGGTCTGTTTGCAGTTGCAGGACTATAATTTCATTGAGATCAGAGAATCACATTGGATAAGATTGTATATCTCCAGCACAAACTTCAGTTGAAGGGCGGTCACTTGTGGCTTGCCTTGAACTGATCCTTGAGCCAGTAGTATTTAACATTTTCATTAGTGACCTATTTGATTGGACAGAGCAAACCCTCAGCATGCTTGCAAGTAATGGAAAACTGAGAGGATTGTCTTAGACAGACGATTCTGCTGTTCAGAGGTACCTCAGCAGGCTGGAGGATGGACCAGCATGAACCTCGTGAAGACTGAAGGGGAATGCAATGTCCTGTATCTGAGGAGGAACACTTCCATGCACTAGTGCACACTACTGAAAGTGTGGAAAGTAGCTTTGCAAAGAAGAAACTGGGATTTCTGCTAGACAAAAAAGTCCACTGGTGTTCTGACTTGCATTAAGAAGAGCAGTACCAGTGCTAATGCTTATCATTGGTTCCAGGCCACACCTGGAATGCCATGTCCAGTGTGTGCATCTCCTTAGTATAAGTCAGCCATTGATATACTGGAACAAGTTCAGTAAAGAGCCACTATGATAAGGGTTTGTACTATGTTGAACTAGAAGGGACTGACTCTTGTAAATGGTACTAAAGATGAGTGGCAATGGAAAGAAACTGATATGCAAGAAATTCTACATAAACATAACTGAATATTTTTTACTATAAATGTGATCAAAATGGAGAAGTTGCTAAAGAAATTGGTGAGTCTGTATTCCTGGAGATATCTGAAACCGAATTGGATATGATCTTTCTGCTGCTCTGAGAAGGAAGAGTGAACTAAATCATCTTCAGAGGTCTCTAATCCTATTCTAATATTCTCTGAAAAAAATGAATGATCAAACTTTGATCAACTGAACTGAAAATCTAAAGTTTCTCATCAGGGTAGACTCACAGTGTTCTCACAGTTGGCTTCCCCAAGTTGCCATATAACCAAATAAACTTAGGGCACAAAAACCAAGAAGACACTGATCCTAGAAATAAGAAGCCATTAACCAGCTACTACTATGTCCACCCCTGCTTTCCTTTGGTGCCATTTGTCCCTACACTAAATACGTTCACCACATCAACAGAGAGTGCAAACTGCTGCTAAAAATGCTCAAAGAAATGTTACAGGCACAAGTGTACCACAGCATTAGCTTCTTTTCACCACTAGCTCAAGAATTTGTGAAAAATAATTTTTTCTAATACTGGATCTGGTAGAAAAAGATCAGTTTGAAAGTTGCTATTTCCTTTAAGCCATCCTGATATTTAACTGTCAAACTCCAATAGGATTCCTAAGACTTACTTAGTCCTACTGTCATATCAGAACAGTAATGTGTTGAGAAATCATTGGAGCCTGATCTGCAGCTTAGTCTGCTGAAGTCTGCTTAACAGCAATTGAGTTCTTATTTCCTACAGGGGCTATTGGTGAGGACAGGATAGAATTTAAGAAAGGGGCAGTTATATTGATGATTAATTGGAACATTTATTACTATATCAAAGACAAAGTTTTATGGATGTGATGTAAATGTGCTTGCTTCAGAACAAAAGACAACTAAACAAATTAAACAGGAATAAGCTGACTTTTGTGTCAAGTTATCCCACTTTGTTCTTCTGCAACTTTATTTCTGAAACGACTGGGAAGGGTTTGCCAGACAATGTATGCCTGTCATGGTTTTATGATTTTTGGTTATCAGTATTCCACATCATAACATTATGTAGCATACTGGGAATTAAAGAGTTAATGCTCAATTAGCTAGGGAGATAATGGTCTTCTACAAATCCCTGGATGAATAATTTAATTTATATACTATAATAATTTTTTAAAAAGTTCACATGAAAATAACTTTTAAAATTTTAATCTGATTATACTATTACAGTTATTTCAGAAAAGTACAAAGCTGGACTACATTACTGGTTAAATACAAAGATTAATTTATGAGAAACATCAATCTACATTTCATTAACTATTAACAGCTAATTTCTCTCAGCATCTAATATGGTTTGATTTTAGTCTATTGCCTGAATTGGTGCTTGTTTTCCAATTTTTAAGTGAGAGTGAATACAGTGAGTAGTTTGAACTGCTAACACTATGGGCAGAAAGGCAAATAGATGTTTATTAGATAGAACTACTGCCTATGTGACTAATCTAAGCAGGCTCTACAGCATTTCCCGAACATGGTTCTCCTGCTTTAGACACTAATACCATGAAAGACCATACCTGAGGTGCACATTGCCACACTGTCCTCCTACAAACTGGGTTATGTAGGACTCCACAGATACTTTCTTGCATGCTGGATTCCAAACATCAGCCATGATTGCTGTAGGTTTTTAACATGCTGAGTCAGATTGCTAACTTACTTCCACGTTTAAAATGAAATGTTAGAATAGTTTCTAAATAAATATATTTAGTAGATGGAAATACTCATATATTGCTTATGATTGTTTGGTCTTTTAAGACCTGATGGACCTTTATCACATGGTAGCTGCCTAATACAGTAGCTAAAGAATCAGCAGGAGGTACAAGGCCGCAGGTGTCTTCTTTACTACATCCTATCTTTTCCATGTAATCCTTAAAATGACAGACTGTGTGGGCAACTAATATGGGTATCCAGTGCAGTTGAAATTAAAGATTTTCTTAATGTAGGAGGAACAGGAAGATGTTTCTCTTGCTGTACCATTCACATCTGTCAAATCACCCTGCAATGGGTTCCTCTAAGGAGCTGGCAATCTCTACCAGGAGAAATAAATGGAAGGTGCAGAATGTTGTGTGTGAGAAGAAGCACTAGAACATTTAAAAGACCCTTCGCAACTGTGCAAAAAGGATTTATTTTCAACTATAATTAGAGTTCTACTCTCTGTGATCTTTATGATTCTAGCTAGCAGCATACCACTAAAAGAATGCACCACTGTATCCTTGCTATTCCATTATGGAAGATTAAAGATAAAATCACATGCTAAAACATTTTAAAATATGAGGGACCTACAGGATTTTCTAATAGTCTTTGTTACAAACCGTCATCCCTCCTTTATAACACAAAACATAGCACATACATACCATTTGTTATTTTATACTTTTAATAATATTATTTCTTAACATATACTATTGCATGATGAAACTGGCAATCTGTCTTGGCTTTCTGAACTCGTTACAGTAAAAATTTAGTCAGCCAAATTTTAAAACATTTTTGATTATACTTATTTTCTCTCACCAGAAATAAAATACTGTCTTCGTTTGTCTGATCTCTCTTTATTTTATGCTAATGATAAAAATTTCACTGAGCTATTTTTTAAAGTTTTATGTGTGTTAGATCTCATTGTTTGGATTCACTTTCTAGAGGCTAAGGCAGTATTAAGAGGAAATATTAATTTGTTATTGATGATTTGCTTTTGAGAATGAATTTTAGAGTATGTACTAGTTTTATCAATTCATTTATCAATTATCAATGAGTAGTCATGGTTGTTGAGTTCTGTGGGCCACAATATATACCCTCTTCTAATTTGTACTTCGTGATTTCCAAGTTGGTAAATATTTATTTTGCTAAATATTTTGAATAATGGATAATGGCATTATTGCTCATCAATGCAATTACTTCCAAATACTTGTTTTAATGTAAAATAAAAAAGGTTGTTTTTTTATTTTTTATTTTTTTTTTTATATATATTGTGCAATCTATCTTATAATAGATTTTGTATATATTAAAAAATCTTAATGTCATGCAAAAACTGTAAAGGAAAAGAGCTAGTTATAGAGTGGCTATGAGCTGTTTCTGAGCATATTGTTGTTATGATTATGTAAGGTAGTAATAGACATGTCATTCTCTTGATACTTTAAGGTTAAATTGTGTCTTTATTCCACTGTTTAGTGGAAAGCTGCTGATAGTCAAGTTTATAAACTTTTGTCAGGACTGATGTAACTTACACAGGAGAAATCTATCTAAAGACTACCCATCAGCCGCAATTTCTTTCCTCCATGACTAAAAAATCAAGCACCAGTAAAAGTAAAGCTTATTAAAATTATCATTCAGTAATTGGCTCTCTGTATCTCACACTATTTAATAAAACAACATTTTAACAAAACAAGAGTATCTATTAAGTATATTTACAATTTACTTATCAAAACATTAAGTCATTCCAATCTTTAAGTTGATATGTTACATAATAAAAATAAGTTAGAACTACACTAATAAGACTTTTTGGAAGTACTCGCTGTGTGCAACAAACAATTTCACTTTCTCCCATGATAATGATAACTTGATGACTGCACACTAAAAAAAAAAGGAAATAATTGCATTCTTGTCTAAAACTAAGTAAAACCAGAACACTTCTGCTCCATGAGTCAATGATCTCATCAATAGATTTACACTGCTCAGAGAGGCACGTTCTATTCACAATCTAGGAAAATTTTATTTATAAGTTAATTGTTGAGTTTGTTATACTTTCTATTCTATCTTTTGCTAAGAAGATATTTATTTTAGAAAAAAAAAATAGTGATAATTCTTAAACATAGCTTTACGTTACAGCAGTATTTATTTCTCTAATAAAATAAACATTGTATTTATTTTTTCTCCCTACTCAAGTTCATTTTCCTTTCTTTGATTAAAATAGCTTTCCTTTGATTATGAAGACTAAGATTAAATTGTGTAATTGAAACATTTGCACTTCTGTATCAGTTTGATAGAATTCAGTAGAATTCTTTTATCCCTGTTGCTCTTCTGTCTTTCTCTCACATTTCTATTTTAAGAAATAGAAATAGAAATGTTATTTCTGTGTCTTCAGGAGTTAAAGCATCTAGCTTTCATGTACACAAAATTTTCTTCAAAGGAAGTGGAATACTTAGATTATTTTTTCCAGAAAAAAAAAGAAAATAAACTAGACATCACTTGAAGCAAGACTCTGGTTCTCTATCTGTCATTTTTCATGTTTATGAAAATGAATATTGACAAAATTTTCATAGATTTCTTTGTGATCTTGATTTAGAAAGTCCTACATTAGAATTTAATGATGGAAAGTAGTCATACTTTATATTATTCTACAATTATATCACGCATTGAATAGGTTTTGTGTCAAAATCAGGTTTCCACATATATTACTTGATGCCAACTGTGGTCTTAGAGATCTAGGAAAAGACGAGCATTGTGATACTAGGAAAAGTGTTCTGAAGCTTTTCTCAAGAAGGGAAATAATAGTTCTGGCTAAAAAGGGGAAGAGATCTGAAGCAAGTTGCCCTGGGCTCCAAAATGTCCCAGAATGTCCTCAGTTTCCTATGTTATTTCTAAATATGATCATATACCTCAGTTATGTAAAATTATAGCAGGAGAGTTGTTTGCTCATAAATTTCAAATCACTCACTTTTCTAATTAAAAATAAAAACATAATTTCAAACTATTTTGAAAGAAATATATATTATTTATTACTCTGGATATTAAATCATTTTATTTTCTTTCTTGCTGATGTTCCATCTTGCTTGGACACTCAACACCATACAACAGAAGGATTTGCTAGTATATTTCACTCAGCACAGAACATTGTTCTTAAAATGCCTGATGCCTTAAATGCATTAATAGCATTTTCATGGCCTTTTCCACACCTTTTACATAATGTGTGTTTCATTCTTTATCATGTTTTTAAAATATACTATTCTAAAATGAAAAATACTAATAAACTTAAAAAAAATACTAAATTTTGCATCCAGTGTAGTTTTTTGATTCAAATGTTCTTAAGTGCATGGGTGGCTTCTTTAGTAAAACCTGTGCAATTTCCAGTCCAATAAATTTTGTCAGTCTTTCAGTCTCTTGAAAGTAAAACAAACTTATAACTGAAGCTACAATTGAAATTGTAGAAACTAAAATCCATGATCCTAAACAGATCACAACAGATATTTCTTGATTTTCTCATGGGCAGAGAGAGCTAATTAAACATTAGAGTCTGAAGCTGTGATTTGTATCTATGTCAGTACTCTTACAGTAGGAAGGTAATCTGTGTTTCTTCCTATTATGGTTGTTTTGTGTGTGTGTGTGTGTGTTTTGCTTTTTTTCATTTTTTTCATTTGACATTAGATTTCTACAGAGAGAGAAATATTTACAAATCATGAAGTCAGAACTCAGATTTTCTCTCTGGACACAAGTGATATTATAGAAGACAACTGGACATAAGTAAATTTTTACAGAATGGATGACAATTACCCTAACTGCTATAATTGGATGTGATGAAAGTTGTGGGGCTGCAATCCCTGAGGCAAATTACAATTCAGACTCTCAGTGATTGGAACAGTATTGTAATTGCTGCCTTCTGATTCAAGAGCCAATTGATATCTGTTTCAGATTTGCCTTTTTATTTATTTATTTATTTACTTTAAAGTGAAGAGCCCTGCACTAATTTCTGTTCTTACAGGTGTGTACTCTTCATCAGTTTTGACAGCTAGCATCTACAAGACTTACTGCGTATCACTGAAGTGCTTAAGACAGTGAGCTGGGCACCCTAAATTTCCTGGACAGTCAGTGCAATGAAGATTTCTTTCAAAAGCCTGTCTTCCTAATCTGCTTTTTTTCTCCATTGAGCATACAAGAAGATTAACGAAAGTGTGGAATGTATAAGAAATTTGATGTGTGCTTCAAATCAGTTTTCCAGTTAGAAGTTTATTCATGCCTCTGGGTTTGATGTTCCCCATTAACTGGTGTTTGCTTGTGTGATTATTTTGTTACAGCTATGTTTAGAACTGCTGGATTTGGAAGTTACCAGTGAAACATGATATGTGGTCTGGCAAAATCTTTGTCTACAGAGAACGAAAGTGAAGGCAACTGAACAACTAGAAACTATTAGAAATTGCCATGGATTGCAATAAGGAGCAGTCTAATTACAAGAAAGAACAAAAAATGGAAGGCTGCATAAAAAAAGCAAGAACAGAAAATAATTATTTTCTGCTTCCTGTCACAAGTGATGTTCAGCCACCACTTGGTAAGCAGCGCCTCAATATGCATATAGAAGTTGTTTGGGAAGACAAACATTTTCATAGTGAGAGTCCTTTCCTCTTCCCCATCTTTTTGTAAGAGCCTGCTTTGGCAGGAGGTTGGACTCGATGATCTCTGCAGGTTTCTTCCAACCACTACAATTCCATGATTCTATGATCTTTTCTTACTGTATGTGATGTCATATGGTATGGAATATACTTTTGGTTGGCCTAGATCAACTGTTCTGGCAATGTCACCACCTCTTTTTCACTGCCAGCCTACTGGCGTTCTAAAGGGTTAGAGAAACAGCATTAATGCTGCTCTAGGTATAAGTGCACAGCTCTATATAGACTCGTGTGGGGAAAGTCAATTCCATCCTAGCCAGATCTGGTACACCAATATAGTGAGAGGTTTTATGAAATTGTGATTTCAGAGACATAAACAATGGACTAAACAGCAGATTTAAATCCTAGAATGGAAGAAAAAAAAGGGAGTATTTTAAGGGTTTTATCCTGGAAATGTCAGAGAACCATAGAGTGGCATATGGATATAGACAGGATATCACAGAGGCAAATCACACATTGTAAGAAGGTTGTAAATATTTTGCAGTTGTCAGTGATTTAATTACTGTTTTTTTTTTTGGTGTTTTTTTTTTTTTTTTTTTTTTTTGTGTGTGTGTGTGTGTGTAAAGGAGATAAGGAGTATTTGAGAGTATTTGAAAAGATTTCAGTATGCAATTCTTGGATTTTATTTCACTCTCAATTTCTGACCTTCTCTGACACATTTTTAATGATCATTAAACTCATTCTTTCAAAAAAAGATCACTAAACTATAGGTTATATATTATGAGATTATATTACTGTTGCCCAGTACTGCAAGAGAGAAGTCCAACAAAAAAAAAACACAATTCAGAGCACTTTCAATAGAGCTTGAACAAGGACAAAGAAGACTAATACATTTGTTGGCAGGAAGCTAACAAATTTTTACAGAACTGAAGATGGAATGAGATGATTTTAAAAATTCCTTCCAACATAAACCATTCTGTGATTCCATAATCTTTCAGTTCTACTAAAACCAGTAACTGTTTTGAGATTACTATCATTCATTTATTGAATTTGGTGATAATTAACTGTGCCCATGTTAAAGAACAGCAGAAATTCTTTTACTTGCTCTGTTTCCGTGCTCATGGAAGGACGAGAAAATGCATGTTCATCAGTGTAAATTTAGCAAATTATCAGAAGGTCGAATGGTTAATGATATTATAAGGTTGCTATTTAACACTTAGCAAAAGTAAAATTGTTTCTGTTCTAAAGGCAGTGTAATTCACTATAATTGACATTGAAATATTATCTCCCACTAATTTGGTATAAACTGTTTAACTGCTGAGTTTCATATTCAAAGCCAAACTCTTCATTTACATTTGTATGTTGGCACATAATTTAATTTACCATTTCTCCTGTTTTCCACAAAATGTGCTAATGACATGTATAAAATTTATGAACACATATTCAAATAGCCAAAGAACAGATCTGAAGAATCTCTGGCTGAACTAAGCAGGGCATATCTATCTCTGTTGGAAAGATGTCATTTCCCATATGAGCTGTGCTAATGTAGTACTTGTCATCCTAAGCTTCTTTTTGCTGTGCAGTTGGTCAGCCTACTGCATCTGCAAACTTTTTCTATAACCATCAAAAGACCAGCCCATGTCACGGCATTTTCAAGGCTCTCATCATCCAATCAAGTTAAAATATGAAAAACAAACAAACAAACAAACAAAAAAAAACAAAAAAAAACCAAACCAACCAACCAACCAAAAAAACCAAAACCAAAAACAAACAAAAAACCCACAAAAAAAAGCAAAAAAAAAAAACCCCACGAGTTTTTCTTACATTACAACACTCCTGCTTCTACCCCAGATGGAGATGAAACTAAAGTGTGACTTCAAAAATGGCAAAGAAAATGTGTGACAGACAGAAATGACAAGGCTTTGTCTACAGCTGGTGATACAGTAAAGTGAAATGACTTCCCATTGTCCTTAAGCAATACGTGCAGGGCAAGCTATATTAAATTACTTGAACATATTCATTGAGCTCAATTAGACTTCAACAGAGAAGTCTCATATCATCTGCACTTGTCATAGTCTCTCAGTCTGTGAGCCAACGCATGCATGCTTTTATGTGTGTGTGCGCGCCTGTGTGTGTATTTTTTCCCCTATGGTTCTGACATCTGTGAATCCAGGAAGCCAAATGTGGTGGTACAAAAATGACTCAGTCATCCAGACTGCAGTGGCACTACCCTGGGCAAGTGTTACCCCTTTCAACGTTTTCAGTTCAGAACAGAAGATATCATTAAAAAGTCTTAGTTTTACATAAGTAAACTTCTTAAGTAGATGGAAGATATGACAATGCTAAGTGAGGAAATATGGGATTTTGATGACATGCTTGTTGCAATTCTAGGGAAATACAGCAAATTTTGATCTGAAAGAAGTTGTTATACAAAGTTTAGTCTGTTATTCCACGGAAATAGAGTGCGTGAAGATGTTTATGTATTTGTTTTTGTTTGTTTTCTAAAGATATTAGATGATGTCTTCTAAAATTTTAGCCTCTGTAAGAAAGAACAGATCATTCTGATTGTATTTTTGTAATGAATTTGCCACCTCAGTATGCTGACCTTGAAATATAGCGTAATTTTCTTTTAGTTATAGCAAAGTAAAATAGGAATCGTTGTACAAAAGTAAATCAAATGACACTTATAAATGACACTTATAAAACAAGATGACAAAGACACATGAATATTTGTTTTAGTCTGTATATCTTGAAGGCCTGTGGATGTAAATGCAAATATCATTACTTCCTGGCCTGTACTTGCTGAATAGCATGTAGCCAGGAGTCTGTGGCTCTTGTTCCTGTGTAGTTATGCAATGAAATAGAAAGTTATTAAAAAGCAGCTTGGTTCTGAGACCATAAAGATTAAACATTCAAATTGCATAGGTATAAGTGAATAAAGAATTACTGATAATAATACCAGACAAGACATATAGAAAACATTTCTTGAACTTTGCCAGGTAGATAACCATTCTATTTCAGGGAATATTAATCTGCATTTGTTTCAGATCCAAAAGAGACGAAAGGTTTCAGTAAGTAAATCTAAAGATGGCATCTATTTGTAAATATGGCGGTATGGAAATGCCTGCAAGCTCTGCTAGTTCTTCCACTGAACTACTGCCTTTTACTTTATCCCCTGGAAAAAAAAATAAATGTAGTTTGTAGAAATTTTCTTAGCTGACAGCAAACCAACTAATTCCCTCCAAGTCACTTCCGTCTTTCAGTGTTCAGCTTACCATCTGTTCACTTCTACCTACAGCCACCTAAACAAATGAAAGACATGAAGCCAATTGCTTTTTGCTGTTCTGAGTGTTTATATATACATACAACAAACCTTTCAAACAAATGTCAGAAAATGAAATGAAACAAATTACATACAATTTCGTGGGGAAACGTAGTATTATATTAATCCAGTTCACAGTGCTGATTTGTGTAGTTTTTGCCATTTTAATTTGTTTTACAATTTTAATGTAGGATATCAGGATGAGTATAAAAAGGAAAGAAGAGGGGATGTTTATGCCATATGCAAGTAACTTTTTGACTACACAGAGCTCCAGCATACAGCCAAAGACATGGCTGTCAAAACTCTGGAAAGAACACTGGTGTTGTGCTCCTGATGGTTTGTTACCAACCACCTCATCAACAGGATGCAGAAGATGAGGGCTGGCAGCCAGAGAACTTCTAGTAAAGGTTGAAAACACTAAGACTGAAACACTTGGTGCCTTTTTGCCTCACATTTTAGAAGCAAAATCTTGCAGATTTCCGTGCATACGAGACTGTTTTGGGAAGGAGAACTGTAGCTGGTAGTAAGACTACAACTATTTGGAGATCTCCCAGTTAATTTGGATGTATTGAAATCCAGGATGATGTTGGATGATACTCAACCTGGATGGTGCTAGACTGTCATATTAAGGTAATTGTTATGAGGAGATATTTCTGATAGTTGCAAAACCTAACATATTCATTCTCCCACAGTGCAAATCTGGATTATTCCAGGTATTCTATAAGTATACACTGAGGACTTAAACTAGGTCACCTTATTGCCACTGTGGAAATCTTAATCACAGAAATATCGTAGAACCATAGAAAGGCCTGAGTGATTCTGCGACCTTGAAGATCATCTACTTTCAATCCCTCTGCTGTGTGCAGGGTTGCCAACCACTAGACCAGGCTGCTCAGAGCCACATCCAGCGTGGCTTTGAATGCCTCCAGGGATGGGATGTACACAACCTTCTTAGGCAACCTGTTCCAGTGTGTCACCACCCTCTGTGTGAAAAACTTTCTCCTAATATCTAACCTAAATCTTCCCTGTCTTAGTTTAAAATCATTTGCCCTTGTTCTATCACTATTAACCCATGCAAACAGGCATTGCCCCTCCTGTTTATATGCTACCTTCAAGTACTGGAAGGCCACAATAAGGTCTCCTTGACTTCTCCAAGCTAAACAAGCCCAGCTCCCTTTCTTCATAAGAGAGGTGCTCCAGCCCTCTGATCATGTTAGTGGCCCTCCTCTGTACACGTTCCAAGAGTATTGCATCTTTCCTGTGCTGGGGGCCCCAGGTCTGGACCCAGTACTCCAGATAGGGCCTCACAAGAGCTGAGTAGAGGTCTTTGATCACCTTCCTCTCCCTGCTAGCCACCCCTTTTTTAATGCGGTCCAGGATATAGTTGACCTTCTGGGCTGCAAGCACACATTGGTGGCCTGTGTCCAGCTTCTCACCTACCAGGACCCCCAAGTCCTTCTCTACAGGGCTGATCTCAAGGAGTTCTTCCCCCAGTCTATATAAATACACTACCATAAATTGTGCAGTTGAGTTTCCCCCATCTGGGGAAATCACAGGGGTCACCACATCTGGAGTGCAGGGATGAGCCTCACCCTGCGAAAACCACCTGCCTGATCATGGTGTCTCCTCTGCCAGGTAAATATCTTAATTTATCACAGTGGTGATATCACAATGGGTTAAATGTTCTCGTAACTATAGTAGTTGTATGAGAAGTCATTTCTGTATCGATGTATTTCTTACAATGGGAAATAGCATGCACTTAGACATTTGAAATGAACATGACAGGAAATGAGGAAACAACATCAAGTCAACTAAATTCTTCTTACTTCTCTGAAATGATAACTAGCACATATACAAAAACAAGAATGGAAAGTTAGCATTTTCTGAAATCTTCCTTGGGGATTATGTGCTATCTCATGCAAATGATATATATAAGCATGACAGAGCACAGTGACATCAGCTGGGAGCAAGCTATGAAAAGAAAACATTTCTTTGATATAATAAATCATTTTGCTCTTGTTGCTGTTTTCTCTATGAGAATTTAGAGTCTCAAACAAAGTATAGTGTAAATACGAAGTCATAACTTGAAAAAGTGATTGAACACCTAGTGGAAAGGCAGGCCAACTCAGGGGAGCTCAGGTGCATGCAAAGCACCTGAGTGACTGGAAGGAGTGGAGCCAGAATCCACCGCTTCCCAGACCTCATTTTTGGGTTTGCGATGGAGGTAAGAGTATCTTGTTGGAGATTCTTGTGTTTCTGAGGCCTTCCGCAGGTAAGCAGATTCTTTCCTTTGTTTTATTGCCTGTGGCTGCTGCATTTGAGCATGTCCTCAGTTGCTGCAGCCATGGACTTTGCTACTCTGCTGTGCATTGCTGTGCTTTCCATTGTGTTACAGCACAGAGCAATGATGTTTTCACTAGAAATTATCTGTGCATCACTTAGAGTTGGCAAATATATTTCTAGTGCTTCAAGCAAATTTATTTCCACATTACATAACATTCTTTAGTAATTGTGAAATCACTTCCTGAAGGAAGTTAGGATTATCTTCATTCAAAGATAAGGCTAATCTGTGTATTCAGATTATGTAATATATTTCCGCTTGTATGGTAAGGTAGTAGCAGACTGAAAAGGAAAGCCTGAGCTTCCTCGTGACTATTTTATGGTGAATATAGATACTGTATCTGAAGTTATAAAAATCTCTGTTCTGTAAAACATGGGGTCTACTTTTGCATCTTAGAAATAGAATTAACTTCAAATAGACATCAAAATAACTACATATGTGAATTTGTTAACTTTCAAACTCATTTCCTTCCATTTTAATTTATTTCACGAAACCTTATAAAATTATCCCTTTACACAATCAAGTTCAGATGTTCTGTGTCCTTTGTCAGCTTCTAGTGCACCCCTATCCTACTCCCTGGGGAGGGAAGTGTGAGAAGCAGAAAAGGAACTGATGTTGTGTGAACACTGCTTGGAAATAGGTGTGTTATTAACACTGTTGTCATTGCAAATCCAAAGCAGAGCATTGTTTGAGCTACTGTGAAGAAAACTAACTCAATCCCAGCCAAAACCAGAATAGGAATCAGTTAGATTGTACAAAATAAGATATTTTTTTTTTTTTTTAGGGGGGTGGGGGGAGGGAAGGAAGGGGGAGGGGATATTCCTCCCAGGAAAAAAATCCTTGGAGTCATTTAAAAAATAAATAAATTGGTATCTCTGCTAAAAATTGGACTATTCCAGTTGAATAGTTTTCTTTATCTTAATTGAGAATAAATACAAATGTTACAATAGTACCTTGTTTTCTGCTTCTTGCATAATAAATATAATAATAAAACAGTATCACTTAATCACTGTATACATATAAACATACATGTATACATACTTGCTCACTCTGGGTTTTCATACATTTTGAAACATAGAAGGCATTGAGATCTACCAGTATGTTTATGACTATTTTAAACAACTATGAATTATTTTAAAATATATCAACATGTTTAGTTATCATTGTGAATGAATTGAAAAGTGAAAAGTGTATGCTTCACTGAGATTTGGACTAGGCTTTCTTTATTCATCTAATTTAATTAATAATGGAGTATCTATTTTTTTTTATTCTGTTTTTATTTTTAAAGATGAGTAAAAGACCTACATTTTTATTATTTATTTATTTATTTATTTATTTATTTATTTATTTTTTAATTAGTATTCTACTTTGTATTTCCATTAGAGTGTTTGGTATAAACAAATATTTTTCAGTTCCCTTTTTTTCTGGGAGAGATTTCCTATTTTGTAAATAACACTATTTTTTTGCTCAGTATATTGGCTTTAAGGCCAAATGAACAGTGCAGGGAAATAAATGCACATCATTTGTCTTTCTCTGTGACAAACAGTTAATATGAAAAATTACCTTTTTTTCTTGGGCAAGACAAATTTTGCATTTATTTTACTTCCCTAAACATGTTATTTTAAATTGAAAACAGTGGTATCTCAGTGTAGTGACAGATGTCTTCCATTGGGTCATATGACCCCTGAGTGCAAGCAATCTGTACATGCACTACATTTTCCTAAGTACTCTATATTATTGTTCCTTCATTGCTGAGAACAGTATGTGTCCTGGCAGTGGTTTTGTATGCAGTATTCATTCAGACGAAACATCAGGACATTATACCTCTGTCAGTTTTGTACTGGATGAACATATTTCACAAATATACTGTGTCTGATTGTGTAGTCTTTTCAAATAAATTTACCTGGCATTTCACTTCTCTGAATTATATTGTACCAGACTAAGGGCAAAGGACTGACTTAGAACCTCTTCTGATTGTGCTTCTTAGTAAATGCAGAGAGGCTATGTTCCATTATATTTCATCAGAGACACTGCTCCATCCAGTTTATGCTTTATGCTTGGTGTATGAGACTTAGAAGGAACGTGGAGGAAATCTGAGAATTTTAGTCCTTGAACTTCCCAGATTAACAAACTACTGAAATTCCAGATTGTTTCAACCTTTACAAGGTAGTGTCCTGCCATTCCTGCACTGAACTCTGTATAGTTTAAACAGTGAGCTTACAAATTCAATTATGTCTCAGCTGTTAATAAAAATAAGTAGTTTCATAACTCATTTTATTGAAAGTGATTTTGAGCAAATAACTTATTTAGATTTTTTGGATTAGCTAACACATTCAATTTTAGGTCTGTGTAGGAACTTATATTTGAAAATGAATGCTCCTTGTTCTGTCTCATTTTATAAAATGAAGAGGAATTAATATCATTAGTTCCTATGTACCTAGAATACACCTGGCAAAGCTCAGCCATGAGACACTCATGTTTCTTTCAGTGTTACTCTGTTACTGTACGTTCGTAATGAATAATTAAAAAGAACAACTAAAAGTAAAAAAAACCCAAAGCAAGTCATAAATACACACAATGCAAAGAGTTTCTTCACAGCAGTCCACTTCAATTCCCAATTCCTAACCTTTTTTTCCCCTCACACAGTTCCTTCTGCACTTTCTTTTTCTTTCAATGCATGTGACATACAGCATTATAAGCATGCATGCAGAGAGATCTAAAGAGAAAGGAGAATGCCTTTGGTTATTATTTTTTAAATGTACAGCTAGAACAATTGCGGAGTGATTGGTGCATGAGTTTCTTTCTAGGACAAAAAGGCTGTATGCTTGCTAGAGAATCATCTGTATCTTGCCCAGAAATGTTTGAGAAAAGGAGATATCTGTGGCAAGGTTGTATCCAGACTTTGTAGGTTCCAGAGATCTGAAACTATATTTTTAAAGTCTCACTTAGCAGCCTAAACATTGTACAAGAAGATACATGGGAGAAATCTAAAATTGCCATACCTCTTGACTGCTCTTAAACTCTGTTCTGGCTTCAAGGAGCTGCAAAGTTTGCCAGCACTATTTTTATCTCTTAGTGTGAAAGGAAGAAACTATTGTAAGAACAAATTTGAAGAAAAAATTGAAAATCTCCTGGCTAATTACAAAAACAGTCTTAGAAATGAAATAATATTAATTTCCCTATCTGAGAGACATTTTCAAACACTTGGTGTACCTCTATATTTAAAGAGAGAAAAATTTCTTTGTTACTAAATTTTCTCTAATATTATGATCATTCTTCTCAAAAATTACTAAAATGTTTGTGGAAGATTTCGTTAGAGATGCATTTTCAGAAATGTTGGTTTATTACTGTGTATCTTTCCATCTCTCCATCTGAAACGGAGAGGAAGAGATTACCCTGTCCACCACTTCTGTCTGCATAGTTTGTAGACATCAAAGACTTTGACTCATATATGGAATAAATTGATTTGGGACAGTCTAACTGATTTCCATTCCTGCAATGTGTGTTTCTTCCTCCTGCCAAGCACGTTGTATATTAAAGTTAGTGCCAATTTATGTTTGCATAGCAGTCTATAAACTATGATGGTTCGTCAGCATCCATGCCTCTCGCAGTCGGCTCAGACATTCCTGCTGTGGAAGTGTAAATTTATGACAGAGAAGTGGGATGCGGAACTGGGGATGGTAACCACTGCAGATAGAAAAAATCGAGCCAAAGTTGTAAATGAGTCAACATTCATAGCTAGAACAGAACACCTCCTAAACTTCACTGTAACTGGCATGGGTTTTTTTTCAGAAAACAGATGATGTCTGGTAGAGGTTTTTTTTTTTTTTTTTTTTTTTTCTGTAGATGTTACAGGGATAGATAGCTATATTCAGCAATAGTGCAGTGCATGCATTGCTTTATATTCTTGAACTTCAGTGCATATAAGTTTAGCTGACTTGCCACTGACTTACTCGTGTCACGTTTTTCTTTTTCTTCTTTTAATTCTTGAATTTAATTTCAGTTTCTGTCTAGGCACCCAGTAGATATGTAAGTGAAGGAAAAGCAAAACTTCATAGACTGCTAACAGAAAATTCTTAAAAGATGAAATAAGAATGATGAACCAGTAAGTAAGAATATAATAAAAACAAATAAATGTTCAGAGATTGAGTTCTCTATTGTGAATTGCTTCTTCCTGAGAACAAAGCTGAGACACTGCTTCCAACATAAGAACAAGAAAATGGAATTTGTTTTATCTGTTTTCTCAGTAGAACTTTGAAGAATTAAAAACAAAATATCTATGTTAGAAAAAGTTAGGAAATATATTCATTAATTCCAAAAATTATAATAAATGGGGCATGAAATAGACTTACCAAACTAATATGTCACTATTTTTGATTCACAAAAACAAGATAGAGATTTGGAGATACTAATATATTTTAAGAAAACGTAAATCCAATCAAAATGAACTTTCTGCTGTTTTATCAAATCTAAAGTAAAATGACTTGAATAAAACATGCTTATGTCTATGACTAACATACAATTCTACTGACACCATTAGAAAATATAAGTACACGTGTAAGGTACTGATCTGCTGACTTTCAGGAGGTACTAAAGACCATAAGACCTTTTGAAGTACAAGTGACATCTCTTTGGCATGGTGAGTTAGTAATTACTAGTAAGAAGGAAATTTTTCTAGTTTTACAATAGGAATGATAGATTTAGTGTCCATACCTGGTCTGAACTTTGAATTCCATCTGAAATGGCAATGAAAATAAGAGATTTTTTCTTTGAAATAATTTCCTTTCATTTACTTATTAATAAAACAAAATGCATGCTACTGCACAAATAGAAGTAACTAAAACAAAGCTCTGTTTTTTCTTATTTAAAAAATTAAAATAGAAAACATTTGATATCTAGCTGTAAAATTCCAATACTGTAAATGTGTGCCTATTTCTGGGGAATATAAAATCTGTAGAGACATCTAATAGCTAAATACACTTCCAGTCAAATAGACTATTGGAATGCTGTTACAGAAATAGAAGAGATGTTTTGTTAAATCTCTTGACAGGACTCTCATAACTGTATTCACAATATATATATATTCAATAAATTTATTGAATATTATTATTATTACAAAGCTATATATAAAATAGATATGAAATTAACTGGTATTACACTGAAGACATAGTCTGGACATGTGAAGATCTTCAGGACAGTGTAATGATCAGTATGCTTAGTCTCTGATAGTTTAGGTTAACTTCACTCTGAATAATTCCTTTCAAACTTTAATGCAATATGGAGGCACTAAATGGATTTTAAAGAATAAGAGCTTGATAATATATCCTGCTGAAGAGATTTCCTGCTCCAGTCTGCAGCTCCTTCTCTTAAACCACATTAGTTTTTACTCAGATTTGCTAGGAGACCTGTTTAAATACTTGTTTCGGTTAAAAATTGCCAAGTTAGTCTAATGAGCAGTTTTGCTGAAAGTATTAATTTTGACGGAAACAAGTATTTGCAGTGCAGTTTAGGAGATAGATTGGGAGGGATGGAAGCCTCCCGGTGGACACAGTGATAAGCAGCTGGAATGGTGAAAACTTCCACTGACACAGCTGCAGCGGGAAGTGTGATCTAGCCTTGGGTGTAAGAAAGTCACAAGTCAGAGTGGCAAATCTGACAAAACTGAATCTGCTTTATTCTTTCTGGGAAAGAGACCACCTTCATTCAGTATCTAATGAAGATACTATGCAAAAATGAACTTTGTCACCATAAGCTGTGAGTTAAGGATTTTATTTGAGTAACAACTTTTTTTTATAAAGGTGGAAGACAGCTTAAATATCATCGAGCCTCATTTCCTGTAGGCAATATGTCTTTTAACAATAATTATTTGAGGGAAACAGCTCTGCCAAGTTCACATCATTTGGGAATCTGACTTGCACACTGTTGAAAATGCTCACTTGATTTTATGTGAAGTCTGGGACACATAGCTGAAAAAAAAAAATTACCATAAATTGTTTCTTTAATTAAGGATTTACTTTAGCATTTTCTGAATTCAGATTTCCTGTGAAAAAGTTTTTGCAGGAAGTTCAAAATGTGCAAATATTTTCAATGTTCATATATAAAAAGAGCTTTCAGCTTCATAATCACTGAAACTTGATATTTCAACACTGAAACATAGAGGTTAAAGCTGAAGAATGAACCCGATTTTAATTGTGCATATTTTATTTCTTATACTGAATAAGACAGTGTTAAACTATCCTGCTCTTTTAAGACCTCCGTAGTACCATTGCAAGATAAGGTACGTTACTGACTCTAAGATTTCCTGGCATTTGCCAAAGTAAAATAGACCTTTAAAGAGGTGTTCATGCAGGTTTTGTTGTGTGACAGATAATGGTGTGAGAATTAGGTCTGAGTAAAAGAATTAATGTTTCTTAGCTTTGTGGAAGTGCCGGAAAGTGTTTGGGATAATAGCAAAAATAGGAAGTGCTACTTTGTGCACAAAACAGACCAGAACTGGCATGCTGACCTCTCCTGGTGTTTAGCATTGAGTCCATTTCTAACTGTGAGATGAACCTCTGGATTTGAACAGCCGTTCTGGAAAGCCTTGCAGTTCCACTTCACTTGTTCACAGCTTGACAGTTCAAAGCAGCACAGAAAATAACTGCCGGTCATCAACTTCAAGGTTTTGACAAAGACTTTTTTTTTGTTTGTTTCCAGTAAATCTGACTTTAGCAAAACAAATTTAACAAGTGGAGAAGTGTAGAATAGCCTAGCCACTGTTTTCAGTTCTTGAATTTAGTGTAGAGGCCTAGACATATGCAAGCTGTTCTGTCTGAAGCATATGGCCTGGTGTGTCACTTTTACAGTTCCAGCATATTTTGCATTTTTTTACAGCATGACATATGGGCTCTGTTTCAGATTTTTGAAGACGTGCTCTAAGGAAATCTCTGCCTCTGTTGTCACCCCCAGCTATGGCCTGGGAGCCTGGCTGAGCCAAACAAATCAGAAACTCTTATGGCTCCTTGGAAAAAAGAAACTGTCTGTTGTACCACTACTAGCAATTAACAGGTACTGTCCTGGACTCTTATTCTATCAGAGGGCTAAGTATCACCCCATCACGTTGTCTGCCACAGCCAGTACTGCTTCTCCTTTGCTTTCCTTGGTGTAAACAGTGCCATATAGTGAAGCTGAAATAGTCTTCAGGTGATTGAAAAGCAGCATTTTGTACGGCTAATGCAAACAGTCTGAGCTTGTGAACATTGCTGGCTACTGCTGTGACAGCAGATATCTAAGCCAATCCACCTTCCCATGGGTTTTTCATATTGTTCTCCAAGTAGTACTGATCTTTATGGCCTGTATGCTATAAATCTGAATAAAAGGTGAAGAAGAGCAATAAATCCAGCAAATGCTGACATTGTTCTTATAAAACTACATATGAAAACATATAGTGGATCACTTTTGGTATTATCACAACTTTGTATACAAAGTTTGTCAACTAAACATTGCTATAACCTAACTGCTGAATGTGAGCTACTTGGATTTCAATGTTTAACAAAACAATTTTACATTTCTCAAAAGCTAGAATTCAAGAAGTAAAGTCAATATGTAGTCATCATATTCAAGTAAAAATCTCAAAGGAACTCTTGTAAGACAGCTGGATAGATTAGCCAATTGCTCACAAGGTTTGAAATGGAGTTAAGCTACGTAGGATTCAGCCCATTTGATATCAGCCAAGTGGTGCTCACCCCTCAGAAACTTGAATAGAGTTACCAGGATATTTCTGCCTCTTCTTGAAAAGAATAAATATGTTAAGGGAAGACTTGTATAAGAAGTTATGGTCATCAAATCAGTACCTGGAATTATTTGAAAAACTTTCAACTCCAGTGAGAGCCGGTGGTACATATTTCAAGGTCTAACTAGGAATCATTTTGTAATTCTATTGCACAGTCCTGTTTGTATATCTCAGAATTAGCTGCTGTGGTCAAGAATCACAATTTTAATATCAATCAATGGAATAATTTCTATATTGCTCTGCTTGTCAAATGTAATGCTTTGCATGTCTTTGAGGTGTGAGAACTGAAAAGATATGTCCTCAGTGTGGCAAAACTTCTTAACATAAAAGACAACACTTTTAACAAAAAATGTAATGTGAATAATTTTATTAATATGTTGCTACATTGGGAAACTTCAGCTTTAGATTACTGATAGAAGCGTGCTTAAAATAAAGAAAAATCTGATTAAAAAAAAAAAGTAAACATTGTCTTAATATCACACTTTCTCAAGGCTCTATATCCTGTTTTCCTGCTTTATGCTACTTTTGATTAATTGTACAATGAAGAGCAACTGAGAAATTACTGGCAAAATCTTATGTATCATGATATTGCATGACAAATATGCTTTTCATATTTTTAACCAGCTTGCTTTGCAAAGAGTGAGCTTGAACCCTTTTTATAGAGTTTGATTGGTCAAAGGGCATTTACTTATCCTTTCAATTCAAGCTAACGAGGGGCTTAATGTGCCCTGTAGTATAGACTTGTTCTAGAGTTACTCAAGAGTCATGCTTGAAAAGAACATCTGTTATTGTGTTGTGTTAAATTGGAGAGTATTTACTGTCTGTCTGCAAGTCTGTATTTCTAAATGCATACGGGATGACTCTCAAGCAGTATCACTTAAAATATTGTGTCAATTTAGATTTTATGCTGCATTTTTGAATACTACAGATTGCAAAGAATGAAATCGAGAGGATAAGGAAAAATGTCAGTTCTTGCACTCCCAGGGCATATGTTCAGTCTTCTCTTACTTAGTTCTGTTTCCATTGTTCTCAGCAGACATTCTGTAGACTCACTAAGGAAAAAAATAATGTTCTCCCTGAAATATCATAAAGACGTGGTGACAGAAAGAAGGGAATTCAGGCATATTTATTCCTACAGTACAGTAACCTGAAGCACAAAAGACCCTGAGGAATTCTTCCAGAATGCAGTACTGTACAGACTCACATAGTTATTTATTCATACATATACTTCCAGAGTAAAACCTAGCAGTTATTCCGCTTCAGCACACTGCATGATAGTATGAGAAAGTGTAAAAGAACCGTACAAAAAAAAAAAAAAAAAGTTGTAGACCTTATATATTAAAAACAATTGTATTGAATTTTCTATTACTTTTGAGCTTTACCACTCGTTTATAAGTCTGCCCTTCCAGGAGCACAAATCACCAGAGATCTGGCTGAGATTTTATTCAAGAACAGATTTTGTGTTTCTGGCCAACAATCATAAAATTGTGAGAATTTGTCCTTTTGCAGATATGAAATCTAGAGAAGACATGCAGTTATAGGCTGTATTACAGAGGCATCAGGATATTGGAGAGGCTGTCTAAAAGTGAGCAGACATACTGAAGAAAGTTTACCCTTGCCCTCTTTTTAATGATTTCTAAGACTCTGTTAAGGGCCATTATCTAAGGCAAGCTTATATAAAAGTGCATTAACTGCATTTAACGGTTTTAAATGCCGTTTTTACTCAGTTGGGACTCAGAAGGTATTGTCATTAGAAGTATTTATATCAGCATTTTCCATACAAACAGGGAGTTTTGAAAGGGATTCTTTCAATAGATTTTATTTTTTCCAATTTTTGTTCCAGCCAGCAATCTGAAGACTCTGGTATTGCAAAGTACAGTTTCCCAGTTTGTTGTTTTCTGGTGCATGTCTCTCTGGATAGTCACTTTCTTTGCTGATAGTAACTGTAGTATTTGGAAGTAGAAGCAATCCTGCCTGCTTATTTCACAGTGTTGCTAAGTTTTAAACAACGTTTTCAAAACAGTCTGTATTTCCTCAGGACTTTTCATTGGGAGTTCGAAAGTACTAATTCTGCAATGGATATTCACTCATTGACTTAAGGTAAAACATTGGTTACTACTTGGGCTATGAAAGCAATCAATTTCTGCATGAATTCTGAGGTTAGTCTCTGCCAGGCTCAGACTCTATTTTTGCTGACTTCTGGAGATAGTCCAGTTATCATCATACTGGAGGAAAAGATTGACAAAATCTGCAAGCCTGAAGGAAGGAGGGAGGTGGGGAGGGGGAAGGGAAAGAATTGAGAAAGATTTTTTTTTTTTTAAATTTCAATTGGGCTAGCATTGTCATTGTGACATTTTTTTTTCCATAAGTACGAATACTATGCATATAGATCTAAGTTGTTTTTTGTTGAAGCCATCTGGTGCAGGCATCAAATAATGCTAAAAATAATGAAGAGGATAAAAAAATATAACTTTTACTTTTATCTTTATATTTTGATTTTTAATATTAATATTTTAATTTTTAATTTTAAGATTGATTTTCTTGCAGTTAAAATAGACATAAGCATTAATACTCATGAGAAATTAGCTGTTCTCTCTCTTTTTGCTGGTCCCCAAAATTCAGAAACAGGTTTTCAAAACTGCTGAGAACCATTGATATTCTACTAATATCAGTGCTGTCTCCTGCTTATTTTGTAGAAGTTGGAGTCAAGACAAATAATGTTAAAGTTTCTAAGTATGTGAAAAAAGGTTCTCACACATAACTAAATATAATTCCATTTGTATGTCAGAAAAAGCTAAAGAAAGGCCTTTGTATGGAAAATAGCAAAGAAATGACACAAATGATGTGACAGAGTAGAAAAAGTATTAAATTTCAGTACTACTTTTTTGTGTAGGCAAACCATTCAAACTTAACTTTGTCCCCAAACTATTTGTAAGGAAGGATGCACTATCAGTTATGCAGAAAATAGTGAAACTTTCAAATTAAACCCTTAGACTGGTTCATAGTCATACCTAGCATAGGTATAGCAGAGTGCTAAGCTGGCTGCAATTGGCACCACCTGCTCTTGTCTCCAGGTGTTTCCCTCTCCTTTTTCAGCTAAAATTTTGTCTTTCATACAAAGTGGGACAGTATCAACAAGAATAACTGAAAACAGCTTCTAGAGAATATCTCTTGGCATAGTGGTTAAGATGCTCTATTAATTGGCCTGAATCAAGCAAAATATTAGTTTTAATTTAAACCTTGATTGTCTGTGTATCAAAGGTTACTGTCATAATTGTTGTTTCTATTCTTCACTAAAGCATTCCAGACTTAAAGAAATTTCATTATTTCCCTCCACTAACAACCCTGGGAGTAGTGCATCTGTCTCAGACTTTGCTTCTTGGTTCTTTGGCAATTTCTTGCTTCTCTGTGCTACCCATGGTTGGCTGTTTGGGCACTGAAAGCATGGGACAGCTGTTTTCATTCCTCTTCTTGGCACTATAGACTAGATCTATACTCATAAATTAAACATGCTCAGGACTGCTCTTGGCACTGAGGCCAGCTGGAATGCATACCCATGCTATTATGCTATTTCTCCCTCCTACAATGGTGACATCATCCAGACTGCCTAATAGGAGCAGTCCTTGGCCTGTTGTAGCTCCCAGCTGTGCACAGCAATTGTCTGGGAGAGTCATAGCTGACCCTGAGCCAGAAGTGCACCAGAGATTTTTTAACAACGTATATGATTATGTTCCAGTTGTTGGGAATATTCTCTGCATGATTCTAGTATAAATGCAATTACATCATTCTTTACCAGAAAGAAACAGCAATTGCAAGGAATGTCTTCTGACAAACCAGTATTCCATTAATAGGCATCCTACATTATTGTACATTTGCATATATTGAACATCGTTTTTCTGAAAATCCACTAGCAAAATGTATATTTGTTTTTTTATACCTGCAACTTGTATCATCAAGTGTAGGTCTGGATATTTGTGTCTCTGATGAGATCATTGTGAAAATTGTTGAGACATACAAGTACTAAATGTTGTTGCTACACTTGCTTCTTGGCCTTTTGGCTAAGATTGAAGTTCTTTACTAAGAGAGTGGTGAGGTGCTGGAACAGGCTGCCCAGAGAGGTTGTGGATGCCCCATCCCTGGAGGTGTTCAAGGCCAGGTTAGATGGGGCCCTGGGCAACCTGATCTAGTATTAAATGTGGAGGTTGGTGACCCTGCCTGTGGCAGGCGGGGTGGAAATCTGTGATCCTTGAGGTCCCTTCCAAACCTGGCCATTCTGTGATTCTGTTGCATTTCACTTCCCTCAAGATTGAGAGCTTCTGTTTCATTAGTTTCAGCTAGTTATGCAATTTCACAGCTTGTGCACGAAAATGGAAAATATTAATTAGCAGTTTTCTTTTTGCATGTTTTCGAAAAACCACTGCAAACTACTGAAAACTGCTGCCAGGTTACTCCAATGTGCAGAGGAAAATTGCAAATAGTATTAGAAGGTATTGAAAAGATAAAGCATCTTTACCTTGGGGAACATAAGTTAGCATGTTTTTAATTGATTATTAAATTTGGGGAAACATTTTTCAAAGAAAGTTTAGAGCAGAATATTTCAACAAGAATGTGTCAATTAAAAAAATCTGTGATAAATTTAAAATAGGTTTATACTGTTTCTAATAGTATAAGGAGCTAACACTGTCTTAAAAGCATGTTTTCTACAGAATTGATTCACACAGTGTATAGAAATCCCTTAAACCTTTCAACCTCTTTTGTTGAATTGAGAGTAGCAAATTTTAATCTCAGTTATACTGGTGTGAATAGGAAGAAATTTCTTGGAAGATAGCAGAGTTACACCTAATACATACTAGTGTAACTGAGGGCAAAATTAGGCATACACAGTCATGATCTGAAAGAAAAAGCCAGTTGGCCTTCATCTGGGAACACTAAAACACTGCTTGCTAGGCAGTCTAATCAATGGTGCCTCAAGCACTATCTGGAATTTTTATATGTTCATTAATATTATGTTGCTTTTTCATTCTCTGTCCCATTTGTATTTTGGAAGTTTTTTCTCTAATTGGCATAAGTGTATTGCCATTGTTTTTGTATGATTATATTAATCTCTCATATAGAGAGAGGATGGTGCAAATGATCCAACTTGACAATGTATTTGCTTGACAAATGTACTAACACATTTTGGCCTACTTTAATAAAAAAAAATTCCTAGAATGTATTCATTAACACATAAGAGCAGAAGTAATATTTTATTTCTGAAAGAGTAAAGGCTTAAAAATAAGTGATGTGCTGCATCTCATAGAACATGGTAACCTCTGTTCCTGTGCAATCAGAAATTAGGTACCTGTACTCCTGCAAATGCTACTTTGTTTGCCATTTCATGCTAAATAGGGTCTGTTCCATCCTTTTTGTTGGCTTATTTTATTCATAGTAATCTCTCGCTTGCTTGGTACTTGGAGGAAAGACATGCTATCTCAAATTTCTTGCTTAAGTACCTGAAAATGTAAGGTAAGGTTTTTGAATGTTTGCAGTCAAAGAAAAGTACCGTAGCATCATAGAGTGACTTGGGTTGGAAGGGATCCTAAGGATCATGAAGTTCCAACCCTTTGCCACAGGCAAGGCCACCAACCTCCAGATCTGATACTTGACTAAGCTGCCCAGGGCCCTGTTCACAGAGTCACACAAAATGGCCCGGGTTAGAAGGGACCTCAAGGATCATGAATCTCCAACCTCCCTGCCACAGGCAGGGCCACCAACCTACAGATTTAATACTAGATCAGGTTGCCCAGGGCCCTATCTAACCTGGCCTTGAACACCTCCAGGGATGGGGCATCCAAAACCTCCCTGGGTGGCCTGTTCCAGCACCTTACCATTCTCTCTGTAAAGAACTTCCCCTAATATCCACTCTAAATCTTCCCTCTCTCAACTTGAAACCATTTTTCCTTGTCCTGCTGTTATCTACCCTTTCAAAGAGTTGACTCCCCTCCTGTTTGTAGGCTCCCTTTAGGTACTGAAAGGCTGCAATTAGACTCCCCATTCAACCTGGTCCTAAACACTTCCAGGGAGGGGGCATTCACAGACTCTCTGGGCAGCCTGTTCCAGTACCTCCAGTACTGTGAAGAATTTATCCCTGACATCTAATCAAAACCTTCCCCCCTTGAGTTTAAAGCCGTTCCCCCTTGTCCTATGATTATCTACTGGAGTAAAAAGTTGATTCCACTCCTGTTTATAATACCCTTTTAAAATTACACTGAGGTCTCTTCACAGCCTTTTCTTCTCCAGACTAAACAAGCCCAGCTCCCTTAGCCTGTCTTTGTACAGTAAGTGTCCCAGCCCTCTAATCATCTTCAAGGCCCTCTTCTGGACCCTCTCCAACAGCTGCACATCTTTCCTGTATTGGGGACCTCAGACTTGGATGCAGTACTTCAGGTGGAGCCTCATGAAGGCAGAGTAGAGAGGGACAATCACTTCCCTTGTCTCTGCTGGCCACCTCTCTTCTGATGGAGCCCAGGATACCATTGGCATAGTATAAGCAAAAATCGGTGCCAATAATGTTTCTTGAAGTATAAGTCCAAAAAAGTCCAATAAATTAACATTTCCCTCTGTCTTGGACCTTGAAAGATGTGGCATATGAGTATGAATTCTCACAAGAACAAACACAGAAGCAGCTATCATTTCATAGTAAAATAGACTCTCAATCTAGTTTAAGTGGAATCTCATTTCATCTAACATCATATTCTGGATGTTCATTCAAATAATGTGACTTGATTCAAGTTTTTTCAATATGCCCTAAATCTTCCTGGGTACAATTTCGCTCAATGCAGCTACTGTGTTTTCTATTTTCCAAGTGGAAATTGGTGATTTACACCGTAGTGTTACTAACTTTATTATGTTTATATTGTGAAACAGATATATGAAGAATAAATCAACAAATTCTTTACTTGCATGATCCCTTAAAAATCCTTTACCAGTTTTCCTCCACAGTAAACAGGTAACAGATACATGCTAATTTACAAAACAAATAAAGAACAAAAAGTTGAATAAATAATGCATAGCACAGATGGATTTTATCATTTTGCTCAATGAAAGATTATGTATTTGCTAAGAAACAAGCATGTTCATGACATCAATGAAATCTTTTTTCCTTCTTTGCTAATATTCAGCCTAAGAAGTCAAAGGGCATATGTAGAACTGGTTTAGGTAATGAAGGAAAGAGTAAAGAAATGGAGAAAGGCCAGCGCAGGTTAGAGATCTGTGATAAGGGACCTGGAAAGCTGAGCTTGTTATTCCTTGCTATGCATGAGAACAACAACTGCTATATGATGATTACAGATTTGAGAGATTGGCGGTTTGGGTTGATCATGATGTTGGGAAAGCCAATTCCAATTTCTAGCAAGACCAGAAAGGTAGTCGATGCCCTCAGCAGTATGAAATCTAAGTGCTTGTTTAGTTGCCTTATATCTAAAGCTCTCCTTAGGTATAAATCAAATGTTTTTTGGTAATAAGAAGCACAGTATACTTACAAATAAAGAGATGTGACCTTTTTCTACTGGTTTGTAACTTGCCATTTCCTAACCAGGATCCATAACAAACAGTGGTGGTTTGTGAGCGGCAGGGAATATGGTGATGAAATGATCTAGATACACAGATCCTGGATTTCCAAACTATATTAAGTCTAGGTGGTTTGGGCCAGTGCATCATGAGGAAAAGTATGTTAAAAACTACTCACCTACATCAAGGTCGCATAGCTGGTTACTGGTAGAATTGAGAGTTGCACTTATGTGTACTTAGAGTTGAGGAGTCGACTAGAGTATTAAGCTTTAGAAACTAACACAAATAAAACAAAAACTTTGCTACTTATAATTTCTGCAGAAAGCAAAATATTTGAGAACACAGATGAAATGAAAAATCTAATCAGAAATCATCAAAATGTTTGCAAGTAATGTTTCCTATTAATCTTGATGTAGTTAATATTCTAGTCAACTATTCAATTTTATCAGCCTACTTTTTTAATCCATCAGGATCAAAGAAAATTTAGTGAGAAATATGCAATAAAAGGCATTTTAACCTTGCACCTCAAAGCTACGTTTTATAAAAAAATAACAATGTGTTTTCTGATTAATATATTTTTATAGTAAATAATACATAAATTACATTTTGAGTTACAAAAGAACAATCTGTGCTCATTTGAAATTCAGAAAACACACAGATTATGCTTTCAGGTGGCAAAATCTCCAGGGTTTCCTGGCTGTCTTTTGTGTTACACAGTCTTGAAGAGTGCTAAGGGCTGGCAGATGCTTATCAAACATTCATGTAAACACTGTTATCAAAGCTATGTTTCCTGCTACTGGCTCCTCACAAGAGGTCAGCATGGAACATAATTAAAGGAAAGCCATAGACAGGAACATCATGCCATCAGCTTTTGTAAGACTAGAGGACTTGCTCTTCTCTTCAGTAAACAATGAGAGTGCTAGTAAAGAAAAAGATTCAGAAATTAAGGATTAAGGGTGGCATTTTTAAAAGTGCTTGTGTTTTTTTAGAACACATCTGATTAAAATACAATTTCTCCCAAGCTATTTACATACTATATATCTCCCTCAAAATATCATAATAAATGTTTAAATTTTAAAAATCACCTTGCACTCCAAAATCTGACTGTAGGCATGTGGATCATACTTATTAATACACTATTATTACAGATATTAATACCTAATTTTATTTATTAGGTTTTTTATTTTTTTAATTTATATATATATATTTTATTTATATAGTTTTTTATTTATTTTTTGTTTTTGTATGTCAAAAGATAGGAGATGAAGAATAAAGGAAGGAATAATTCCTAAGGCATCGCAAAGCCCATTTAAGTACTTTAGATTTAGAAACACAAAAGGATTCTTTCACTGCACAGGAAAGCACTGTACTGTTCTCTGTTTAGTAGCAGAAATAATAGTGCCGCTGGTAATTAAGCTCAAGGAAAAGCAACTTCTGTTCTGAGATGAAAACTGGATAAGCTGTCCACTGGCAAACCAGGCATGTGAAATCATCTAGAAGAAACATTTGCCTCAAAATTCTCAGAGTCCAGTATCCTGTGTGTCTTTCTGTGTTGAGAATTTTGCATTTCCAGAATTTTCATGTGAAATTGGAAAATATATAACTGAAAGAATTGTATGGTGTACCGCAATATTATACAGAATGTCCACATGACCCTAGTCGTATTTCCATCTACTGCTTACTAAATGTTTCAGTTCTCAGGTTTTAGAATATCCTTAAAGTCATTCTGAATTTAACTGACAACACTTTTAATAATTGGACTAGCTAGTTAGAAAATAACTTGGGAGTGGATTTAATGTGAAATAGATTTTTTAAATGGGCACCTGAACTCTTTCTTTGACTTCAGTGACTTTTGAATAAAATCACTTTCATGTTTCTGAGAATATATGTAAACAGATATAGGTGGAGTTCAGAATCAGGCCAAGGAGAAAACAATGGCAGTCTCTGAGATTCATTTTATCCTTTTACTTTTTTTCTGCAATGCATAATTTGAAATTCTTTATTTTTGCTTCTTTGATGTGTTTACTGATCATTAAATGATAATTTTTTTTCTTTGACTATTAACTCTGTGTGGTAATATATTTATAAATTATATACAGCCATCCTATAAATATAACATCCAGAGCCAAGGACTGCTCACGTATATTGAGGTTATAGTAATTTCATTTGTGTCTGACCCAATGTTGCTTAAAGCTGAAAAAGCAATTTTTTCACTATTTCAACAGCTCTGTGTTATAGCCTTCACCCTTCACTGCACAAACATTTATCCTACCCTCTGAAACTACAAACCTTGTTGGGCATAGTGGTAAACTAAACAATATATTTCCACATTACTACTCTTATAATAAAAAACCTTTTTCTTATATCCAATCTAAATCTCCCCCCTTTTAGTTTGAAACCATTTTCCCTTGTCCCATCACAACAGATCCAGCTGAAAAATCTGCCCCCTTCTTTCTTATAGTCCCCCTCCAGATACTGAAAGACTACTATTGGGTCTTCCTGGAGCCTTCTCTCCTCGAGGCTGAACAGCCTCAGCTCTCAGCCTTTCCTCATAGGGGAGGTGTTCTATTGCTTCGATCGCTTTTGTGGCTCTCCTCTGAATGTGCTGGTACAGGTCTATATCTCTCCTATACTGAGGACTCCACATCTGGATGCAGCACTCCATGTGAATACAATACTCCAGGATTAAGATACTTGTAAATAGGTACCTGTAAAATTAGATTTGTGTTACTTTAGAAGATCTAACAGTGGATGGCAGACAGCTAGGCAGCAATATGTAAATGAACATGTCTGATACGATGAACAGCAGTACTTCTAATAATACAGAGCTATTGTTATATTCCTCATCACTGCTGCTCGGAGTCACACTCCTGTGCCTTGTAATGATTCCATCATTTAGGAGAAGTTGTTTGGGAAGCTACTGTGAAGTGCAAGTTAAAAGACTAACAGCAAGATTGTTTATTTTTGAAGTCCTTTTCAATTTTTTGGTAATAGCACAATAACTACTGTGTATGTGTATAGATAAACTATAACCTCCAAAATCCTCACTTTTCTTCATGGATTTTTCACTGCATATTTGCTGCCACAGCTACATTTTTCATATTGAAACTGTATGAAAATCGACAATACATTAAATAGCTGTAACTTAGAAGTTTGAAAATGATATTAATCTTTAATTTATCTGCTCCAGACTATACCGTGAATGCTTTTTATCTACTTTCTGAATAATAGAAAATTCCAAATTTTCTTTTGTCTCCATAAGTATTGTCAGAACTATCAATAACAGTAGTCATTGATCAGTCTGAGGTGGATCTGAGCATTTGATATATCTTTATAAACTTGTAGAATTTGTGCTTCTAATTAATCATAGCAAGTATTTCATACTTTTTCTTATATTTATGCCACTGATTTAATAATTTAGAAATAATATTTTCAAGTAATGTTAGTTCTTGTGCAATTGTACTTTTTGAAAATTCTTTTTAATTGGAAAACACTGCTTACCTACTAAAAATTGCAGACATGTTTCTTGCAAATTGCTAACTTATTAAAGCTGTTACTTGGATTAGCAGAACTCCATAAAATGCAGTGAACGTTGCCTCTTTGGTAGATATTTCCCATCAAACTATCCTTTTGAATTCTTTAGAACAAATCCTGGGTGTTATACTAGCTTATAGCTTATACCTAAGTAAAGAGTAATATTCAGGTGTGAAAAAGAAAAGATTATATTGTAACATTCATAAACAAGATTTTCATTTACATGTCGTATAAGGTAGGCTTTCCACTCTATTTAATATTCACATAATATTTCATTGTCTTATTATGGAGCACCAGAACTCAACAAAATACATATAAATATGTTAAGACAGTCAAGAGAAGAAAGGTCAGATAAGTTACAAAGGAAGATGAAATTCTGGAACTGTTTAAAGAGTAAAAGGATAAGATGAAGATAGGTTCATAAATTTTGGAAGGTAAAAAAAAGTCAATGTTTTATTCCCAGTCATGAAGATCTAATTCCAGTTCACCACTTTCTCCAAGAAACTTACAACAGAGGATTACATAAAGTTACAAATAACTGTCAAGGATAAGTGGACATTAGATTCTCAAGAAGTTTCTTCTGTGATATCTCATTTGCTTTTTCTCAGTTGCTTTTTTGGCTGTTCAGTCAAAGTCAGCATATGAGCCTTCCATGGATACCATGAATCCTACTGCATGGATTGAAAAACAGAAAAAATGACTGCGAGTAATACACAGTTTTAAGTAATGACTGTGAGTAATACACAGTTTTAAGTATCTGAAATCAATGAACTGATTATTATATATTCCAGTAGTGAATTTATTCCTTGTTTAGGTCTTTTTGAGAAAAGGAGCCAAGCAGTGAAATGGTATTCCTGAATTAAAAAACATAATAATTCCCTCTGTTCTTATTTTAACGAACACTTCTGTTCAAGCAGAATTGTTCTGAATTTATACAACCAGTTCGCCACAGCAAAAAATAGTCGAACACTGTAATTAGGCACTAGAAACTTCAGTTGCCCCTTTTATAAGCTTAAGATATCTTGATCTGGTAACCTAGATGAAACAGACTCATTACTCAGGGACTGAGTTTGCCTCCCCTTCAGGTTCTCAGCAGAATGTTTACAACATGGCAGATCTTTTGGTTGTATTTTATGAGGCACATTCTGCTAGTTATGAATGCTCTTTTTTATTTTGAAAGCAAAGAAGCTAGTACAGTACATTTAACAGAGTCTGTTGTCAACTATTGATGAGATTTATGAGAACTGCGGCAAAGCATTTTGATGACATTGAATGCGAATCATTTACAGTGAAGTCTAAATGTGAACAAAACACAGATGACAAGATGACAAGATACAAGAAGACATACATATTTGCTGCGTGAGTGCTCACCAATAATTATAAATGAAAATGTACTGTTGATAATGGCTTTTGCAAAATGGCATAGACTCTTATGATCTAAGCAAATAGATATGCTGACAACTGTAACACTGCTCCACTGCTTTTCTTCTTTCCATACAGATAATTCCAAAAGCATTTTTCTTCCTTATCATTTTTTTTTCTTGTAAAATAGCATCTCATTACATTGATTAGAGAATGTAGCTGTTTCAATTTTAACATCCAGTGAGGCTGCTACTAAGGAAGAATTCATTTTTTTTTGAGAGGAAAATACTTATTTTTCAAGCGAAACAATCTTGTTGAAGAAACAGTATCTCTTCATAAAAAGCTTAAGTCAGAAGAAGGACTGTGGATCTGATTCTTTCTTGTGATGCAATACATAACAGCCCCAAGTGATTTTTTCCTTTTTAAGTGATCATTTATCCCATGGATAAGAGAAATGTGTTCTGAAGACTGAGAATTTTAGTAAAGATCTTAAAATCAGAGTTCCTCTTTGTTGTGTCTGCATCTGAATAGTAAATCAACAGGAGCCTTTTCCTGCTGATATCTGTTTATCCCATAGCACTTGTCTTAAAATATATGCTTTAATGTCATCTCTTCAATCACAAATTTTCTTCTCTATTCCTCCTGTGGTTTCTGGCAAAAAGTTTTCCAAGCTGGTTAAGTTTACTGCAGCTGATATAGCATGTATTCTTGTTTACATAATGTGTTGCATGGATGTTTAGACCTCTTTTATAACCTTAAAACTCTACTTGTTCTGTATCAAAGTTTCATCTGTCTAAGATACATGACATAACTATTATAAAGAGTTTTTCACTGTATTTTTTTTCCATTCTGCAAATTTCTTTAGATAACACTACTTTTCAAAGAAACCTATCTATCAGAGATCTTCCAACTGAATATGCTATTGACAAGAAAAGTTTGTTTTCAGTTGCACATATCTGCACTAAGTTGAAGAAAAGCATTCTGTAATGGGCTACTTCAAAGCTGAACATTTGGAGATTCTGATGTTAAGAACTAGTTTATCTAAACAAGATATCAAGGATTCATGACATGCATACACTGTGCAGTTTTCTTGCACAAAAATGCCGGACATTAGAATGATTAATCAATATTATTCAGTGCAGCATGTAAATATTTACATTGATTCACCAGGAGGTAACGTGCATGACAATCAGCAATCTGCAAACTGGTTACTAGGGTGACCTTATATTCATTCATATGTAGCACTGTACTGAACTTTTGCCTATTTATTTACTACTAAGTTCCTTTCTGATCTTATCCTCCAGTAAGAGACAGTTGAAAGACTGTAACATTAAATCCTAGAAACATAAAATTAAATGTTACAGGAAAAGAGCTCACAACACATTATTTTAATTGTTAACAGTTATTGTTTAACTGTTGTTTTATGTCAGTTTAGTCCTTCTTTCAAATTTTTATAGTTTCTAAGAACAAAATTTAAACTTCTGTTAAATAGTATTGCCACTGACCACCTTTCCTTTTTCAGATGCTGAGTAACCACAGCTATTATTTTCCTAATGCAATGCATAGTAAACAAGTTTTCATCTTGTACTCCTTTTCTTATTTGTAAGGGGTGTGACCTTTTTAACCCAACTGTTCACAACCATGTTCTCTGTTCTACTGTGTGCTATAGCACTGTAAAACTGGTCATTAAACTATAGAAATCAGTGAATTATTGGGTCTAGTCAATTACCTGGCATCAGTATATTTGAAACAAAATTGATTAGTTCTATCCTGTTAAATGCCTGTGTAGTCATTACCATACAAAGCTGGATTCTTGGGCCTTTCATGTATCAAATGGGACAGAAAGCTTAGATTTCTATGCATCCCTGCATGTATATTGCAGGGAGCTTTCCATCTATTATGAAAATAGCTGTCTATTTGAATATCTGCTGTGCTGAATGTCATCATGACTACCTGCATCTAAATTACTGCACTGAAATATCCCACTCAGAGCATTTTTAATGAAACATTACTCTTGTTGTTTTATAACTTTAGCTAGTTGTTTTATATTCAGAATATAATGCAATATATCAACCTCTCTTTTCAACATTCTCCATATAGTTGGGTGCATTTTTACATAGTGTATGTGAAATGGGTTTATATTTTATTTCTGCTCTCTCTGTGTTATGCTATTTAAGCCTGTCTGTACTGTTCTTCAGTGGTATCTGTAAAGGACATTAATATCTTCCATCTTGACCTGTATTATGGAGATTCTTTTATACTGCAGGAACGTAATTCTTTCTAAGATACTATCCAATAATTTGTGGCTGGATACCACCATGCACTTTTCTAAAAGACTTGCAGTGCTGAGAGAAATTTGTTATGTGATTATGGGGAAATGTAACAGGCTGATTACTCCTGAAAAAAAGAGGGCTCTTGCCTTTCAACTAGGCAGAAAGCTTTGCAAGTTCAAACTTGCAGCAAGACAGTGTACCTCATACTCTCATACTACTCACTCCTTTCTGAACCATGAATCATGAAAGTTTCAGTAGCTTTTTTTTTTTTTCTTCTTTTTCTTTATTTCTTTTAGGTCTATGAATAGCACCTAGAAGATGGAAAGTATCTAAGTATCTGCTCTTGAGTTGGAACTGGTATGTTTTCTCAGAACATACTATAGTGCAGGAAGGTGAGACTGTTGTGATGAGAATTCTCAATCTTTAGCTGCTATGATAATTCTGGGACAAATTAATGACTATTTCAGCTGTATCTTTCTATATTCTCAGCACAGTACAAATGTTAAAATGTTTAGAAATGTATTTTACTTTGGATGAAAAATCCACAATTTGGATGTTTGTTGTACACATCCAGGAAGTGATGGTCCTGTAGGGACCTGTAGGGAATTAGCTGTCACATTTGGACACCAAGTGCTACAGAACAATAATTCGTGAGAGCTGATAAGACAGGATTGAGAAAGCAGAAACTTTACTGCAGGGAGTTCATCTCTGGTCTGTCTGACAGTCGTGGTCCAGCTACCCCACAGAGCAGACATCAGGACTATGTGATAACATAGCCTAGTTAATAAGGTCTGTTGAGAAGCAGAGAACATGATCATCTGGAGGAACTGCTGCACTAATCATGATTCTACTGCTATTTTTTGGAAGCTGGCTCAGGAGTCTCTGCACAGTACTACACTAATGTGTACACATTCCCTAAGAGCAGTAAGGCAGATATAATAACATAGTTACATAGCTTTAAGTGGTGGGAAGAAAAATATCTTTCATCATAATATTACAATTGCATCCTGACCCCCATCCTCTTCATCCCTCAACTCCAATAATTATTTCAAATTGACAGTTTTACGAAGGACTGAAGGAAATACTAACTTTATTTTCAGAGGAAGAAATAGATTTGTTATAGGTTAAAGCTTTTTGAACTGGGGAAATTAAAATCCATGTGTGTAAAAGCTGAATAACCAAAAAATCAAAGCTGTGTTTTTTTTTTTTTTTTTTTTTTTTTTTAAGAATGTTTGTTGACTCTTCACTGGAGACTATTTGCTCAATGAAGATGTTTGTTTGAAACAGTTAGGAGAATACTATAGGATACAGTTAGGAGAAGGCTATATTTATTTAAATTTCTTCACTTGCTTATAAAATTCTTGTTTAATTAAAAGTATTCCTAAGGGGTTCATATAACACATGTAGACGTGAATGGTGGTTTTGAAAAGACCATTGATACATTTGAGCAAGATCAGTAGGAGATTTCATTTATTTATTTCAGTGATAAGTCAGGTAAGGCTCTGAAATTTGATCATGCATCACTTTAAAGTATATTGTGGCAAATCTTCAAGCTGTATAAATTGAGTCAGTGTTCCCCTTTTTAAACTTTTGGAAATGTATTGAGGGAGAAATAGAATAAATTAGAGACAAGCTGTTGACACCTTTTAAAATATCCTTTAAAAATTGCATTTACTTTTACAATTTAAATTCACAGTAAGATTATTCTTCCTATTGCTGTTGGTAAATTTGAAAGTGACAGTCTTAGCTGAACATTGAACAGTACTTTTAAATTTCAGCTAAAATATTAACAATTCTTTGAAAAGGAAAAAAAATGTTTGTTTTTGTTTTTATTTTACTTATTTTCACAAAATAAGTCTTGTTTTCTGCATCAAGAAACTTCATATTTTTATGTTTTAAATAAAATCTTGACATTTTCAAGCTGGAAAAAGTAGAAGAAAGGGTCAACATAAGGTCAGAGAACTGTTTTGTTTATCTGTGTGAAAGACACCTTCATTTGAGTAACTTACAAACTCCTGGAAAAAATACTGCTAACTCCTGCTAAATATGGGCTAGTGTGTACCTGCCAATGCATTTTCTGAAGAGGCCATTTGTATTGAGCATGTGGCAGTACAAGAAAACTCTTACTGGATTCTGGGGTCCACTGGGCACACAAACCACCAAGAAGACTCCCTCCTGAGCATTTAATAACGTGCTTGCTGTTTCCTGGTGATAGCTGAAGCAAAAGAAGATAAACATCTGCAAAAATCCGAATGTATGCATACCTGGCGATGCAGCTTTAGGAGATAAATGCTTTTCTAATCGAAACAACTTCTACTCATGTACAAAAACATATTTAAGGCTTTCACTACAGCTGCATTTCACAGTTCAGAACATTTTAAGGATGTTTTCACTTTTGTGCTGCATAATCCTGATCCAAAAGCCACTGAGGTCTAATGAAGCACTTCTGTTAATATCTTACAGGTCTTATGTCAAATTGTAAACCAGGAGGAACATCAGTGAACCTAGTAATTTTCATAAGTTTTTTGTAGTAATTCCAATAATGTATAAACAAAAGTATTTATTAAGGAGAATGACAGCATGTTTGCTAACAATGTAAATGCCAAAGGTACTGTATTCTCTAGTTCATTTTACCCCTCAGTTAAATGCTGTTATTTTTTTGAGATATGTTGTTACTTTCTTGGGGCAGAGAGTTAGTTTTCTCAGTGAGAATGGGTTCCATCTGTTATATTGGGCTGAAAAATTGTGTTTTGAGATTACATTCTAAAAGAAGCAATGGGAGAAAATAATATATTAATTTTATTTCATTTTCACTATGCAGTAATTCATAAGAAAAAGAACTGGATTGTTATATATTGTGGCTGTTTGTCTTTAGCATTCTTATAGAATTTCTGTAGTAACACGAAGCTGGCGGTTTGGATGAATTACTATTAAACTGTTACTGCAGTCAATCAAAGCAAGGGCCCTTTCTTATAAAACAATGCATGCATTCTGAGAAAACATCTTTGCCTAAATCTATGCCCAACATAAACAAATAATGTTAGACAAAATGTAACAATCAAGCAAACAAAACATGAAGTTAAACTAAACACTAAGAAATAAACCAACTTTCCTAAAGTCATACAGAAAACTAATGACAGAGCAGAAGCTGAAGCCTAATCTTCTGAAAACTGTGTTGAACATTTTAAGTGGAAATCTGCTAGGGCTGCTCCAAAAGTAGTGCCTCCTATTTTCTTATTTTGTTCCACATCAGAAAAAGATGTTGGTGACACAGCAGTAGAGGTTGAACCTTCCCACCAGTATGCTGTTACATTTTGTTTCTGTGTGACAGATGGCAGCAGAGGGGCAGTATGACATGTACTCATCATGGAAGTGCAGAAGAAGCAAAAGTGTGTCACTGAATTCCTCCAAGTTGAAAAAATGGCACCTGTTGACATTCATTGACACTTGCTGAACATTTATGCAGAGGCTGACCAGTGGATGTGTGCACACTGAGGCAGTGGATGGTGCATTTTAGCAGTAGTGGTAGTGGTCACTTCCAGTGGTGCAGGTTCTTACAAGTGTGACCTGCTGGCTCTTGTTCGTCACTGTTGAAAATGGCAGTGACTATATTGAAAAAGATTGTTTTGTAGGTGAGAATTTGCTCTGTCAATTAGTGTTATTGCACTCTGTGTATCTGTTGTATTTTCCATGGAAATGAATAGGAGGCATTACTTTCAGAGCAACCCATACATATTATAACATGAGATGGCAATTAAAGAGGTGCACTTTAGCCACCTTGATATTCAGTGCTTTTGTGGAATTGCAGTGCTTTTCAATGTGTTACCTTTATCATACCAAGCCGTACATAAAAATGAAAATCAAACCCTAATACACTTCTAGTCAATCATATAGCTTATTTTCTTCTTCCCTGATAGAGTTCTCTTGTCCTTTGTCTTTGCCTCAATTCTCTTTCAGCTTTCTTTTCAACTTTCTTTCTCTACTAACTTGCAATAAATTCTTATTCTTTCTATAACAATTGTAATAGAAAGAGAAAAAATGAGTGATATTAGCTACTATTTAGAAATGCATATGGGTAATGCACTACTGAAAGGTTAGAGAAAAAACTCGTTCATTGCTATCCTGCTATATACAGCTTAACCTAGTACGTCATTTAGTATCTGAACTAATTGGACAATTTAAATAGAAAAGTTTATTATGATTCTTTTTACTGCTCTTCATATTTTGCATGGAAAAATATAATTTATCCTCATTCAGAAATAATATGGTTATTTGGAAGAAACTGTTGATAATATCAGGATCATTTTTCATCTGATGACATTTTGTTTCTGTCCCTATAATTAAGAATGACTCTGCAGGCTTCTACCTGATCTCTAAATGACACCTTGAGTATCATTAATATACTATTAGTTTCTTCCATAAATGAGAATAAACGGAATTCACTAGAACCATGTAATATACCATGTCAAATAGGAGCTTCAAATATAAGCAACCTGTAAGAGCACAGTCCTCCTCCTTTGAAGTGCTGTGCAACATTAGAATGTAAAACAGCAGCTAGCTCCTTTACAGCTGAGAAGTCTCAGCTCAGATTATCACTAGGCAACATAATTTTGTAGATGTAATATTAATATAGGCTCAATACAAAACCATTTTAAATTAATATACATCTTTCTACTGATTTTCATAGGCTTGAAAAAAGAGAAATCTTGTATCTCTATGTAATTTTCAAGAAGGGTGTTTAGTGGAAGCAATGGGAAAAAAAATATTGGTAGTTACAGCCAGATGAAATTCTGAGGACACGAACAGAGCAAAAGATGAAGGTGAATCAAAGGACTCACTACTGCCTTAAACTGAAGGAAAACTCTAAAGAGAAAACTGACCTACAAGCAAGAATGATATTTAGGCTATTGAAAAAGGATACCAAGTTTTTACATTTGGAGTAGAAAGTAATTCCTCCTACAACAGATATAAAGAGCTCAGTTACAATATTTATAATAGAGCAAATTGTCAGCTACAGAATACTCTTTTTCAAGACAGTCATTGTTATTAGCCAACTTGCACAGATGAGCTGATTGAAAAGTTCATTTTGTTGTGTATTAGCTGTGCATGGCTATCCAGAACATGGCTTGTTTTTCACATTGCTGTCACCACTGCTGAAACGCACTCCTGCTGTGCTGTGCTCACGTTCACTTTTTGGTCTCCATAAACTTTAAGTAAGCATCAGTGAATGTCAATGTGTGCCATTTTTTCTGCTTGGAACAAGCATTGGGAACAAGCACAATCACAACATTGTGACCTATTAAATTAATGTTCATACTGAATATAACAACCTACATTTGGCATCATATCTTGACTAACACATATAAAAAGAATAAGAAACCACCTGTTTCCCAGTACTTTTATTTCTGTGGTAGCTGCCTCTCTTCCTGCCTGGTTATTTTAATTCGTGTACCTTTTATCTATAGTTATGTTTTCTCAAACTGTTTCATAAGCTCTAACACTCCAACATATGGCTGAAACAGTTTTGATGTTCTTGTTTTCTAGTAATGATAGGTTATTTGAAAGAAGTCTAATTCCGGACAACAGGTCTTACATGTTTCCCACCATGGTGGGAAAGGTACTTATGCTTCTACATAGAACATCCAATCAGAGCTCTTCATGAAGCATCAACAGAGTGATATGAGTAATGTGATGCAAAAAAACTCATTCACCTGGATGATTCATATATAATGCCATTTGTCATCTATTAAAAAAAAAAGATGTTAGAGATTGTTTTTTTTTCTTTAGTTTTGTTAAACTTTTTAAAATATAAGTCTAAAAATAATGGATAGAACTATGTGATAGTTACTGACTGCAGAAGACATGACATTTTACAAGTGGAATAGGTTATACAGTAAAACAGGTATTTCTTTTCACTGTTAGCACTCTTGAGAAGATTAGTACAATATAGTTTATTTTTTAAGGTCTATCTTCAGATACTTAGAATACAGCAGCAGGTGAAGAAAACCATAACAACAAACACAATGAGTTTGGCATTTGTAAATCATTTGTAATTGTTCATAAAATCAGCTGAACTTTGCAATTCTGCTTATGAGTCACAAAAATTTAACTTGAAACAATGGAAATAAAATTAAATTTACTATCTATAAAAACAATGCAACAAAGCTGCTAAAGTTACCTGAATTAATCCATAACAATGACTGGTATTTCAAGTGGATTATTCTGCCAGATTTAATTTTGTATAGTGAGACATAATTTAGACAGGCACTAGAGATGTTTGCTTCTGTTAGCTTGTGATAAAGAAGTCCCTGTGGACTGTTAACTGATCATATTATATAAATACTTAGTATTTTATAATCTTTAAAATTAGCAGCAAGTTTAATATGCTTGCATATTATTTATTGTTTATACACACATTTCCAAACTAAATTTTGGCTTTATATTGAAGTTTTCACTTAAATTGATTGAGAAAATTTGAGTATTTCATCACACAATATTATGAGACTTGATTCCAAGTTTTAATTGAAGAATTGGTCAAAAACTTTTTGATGTTGCAGATAAAAATATGTATACATTTCTCAGTTACAACTGTAATGTATAGCATCTGGTATGAACTTGTTTCCTAGACTTGCATCAGACACTTAACAATTTTGTAATTCAAGATTACAACTGGCTAAAAATTTTCTGGAGGAAAATGAGGATTCAATAAAACTGGATTTTCTTACTATTTTTGATATATAAAAAAATGTTTAGCTTACACTTTTTCATGATGATAATTTTAAAAGAAAATACAAATGCTGAAAAGGTTTTCTACACCTGTTATTCATAGACATGTAGTTACATACAAGAATATTTATAACACGCTATTGTGAAAATGCTGAGTCACAGCTTGAAACAGTAATTGAGCACCTAGTGGGAAGGTGGAGCCAACCCAGGAGACCAGAAGGGGTGGAGTCAGGATCCACCCCTTTCCAGACTTAATTTAAGGAGGACTGGCGGTAGGAGCCAAGGTTATCTCTTTGGATATCTGTCTCTACCTGAGGTCTTCTGAAGGTAAGCAGCTTCTTAGCTTTTTCTAGGTGTGTTTTTTATTTTATTTATTTATTTTCTCCTTTCCCTACTCTCTTAGTGCCTTCTGCTGTCATGTTTGAATGAATGAATCCCTTGCCCACTGCTGGCTGCGATCTTGCTGCTCTGTTGCTGCTGTTGTTGTTGTTGTGCTTTCCATCATGTTATACATGCTCACTAAATGTAAGATATAAACTTTTTGTGGAAGTGAACGCTTATCTTACTGTAGGGAGGAATTACATTTTGGAATCTCAACATTTCAGTCAAAGCTGAAAATCCACATTTGCAGTCAGCTGTATTATAGTATTTTTATTTACCTGAAAATATTTGCTTGAAAATATAGAAGCAATAAGTGCAGATGAGATGTCTTAACAGTAGTGATATCTGTTGGACATACAAGTAAAACTTAGAGAAAACCTAGTCTAGGTTTGCAAGTGGTTCAGCTGTTAGAAATAATCTTGTGCAGTGGATAAAAGCGTGGATAGAGAAATCTGATGCTGTTAAGCTGTGTGTGATGAGGTAAATCAGATGATATCTGATGTTTTGGTTATAAATGTATCTTTTCCTTTTCCATTTTTATCAGGGTACTTTGCAGTGTTAATAAGTTATGCTCAAAAGAAAAACTTGTTCTCAAAAAACATAATTTTCTGGAACAAGAGTAAAGGAGAAGAAACTTGTGATAGAGACTTAAAAAAAGATGCGAAATTCTTACTAGAAGATGATAGTAACTAGACTCACAAAAAACCTGAACTAAACAGAAACTTATGCAGAGTGAAAGAGTTTGTCTTAATTTTCTTCACTTTCAATTTTTTTTTGTCTCCTATAATTATTATTTTTTTCCCTTTAAAGAAGTGATTTACTTAAGGAATTACAGTTACACAAATAGTGTTTTGTTTAATTTTTATGTTTTAAATATTCAAGATAAAACAAAATTCACTTTTATTTTTAGAATCTGGATTTGGCATTTTAGGAAAGGAGAAAGATGAATCACAATAGGAGAGAAAAAAGTGGAAACAACCAATAGTATAAAATGAGTATCTTTCAAAATAAAGCTTGATCAATTGGTTTTGTGATGTGTTTATCTGCTCTAGCACTGGCAAGGGAATGGTCTCAACGACCAACAAAGTCTCTTTACGATCTTGTGTTCTACATTACCTATCATTTCAAGTTTCTTCAGGGATCGCTCCTGTTTTAAAATGATAGGTGTAACTGAACCCATAGGTGATTAAATATATTCAATTATAACAGGAAATTGAACTTACGGAGCTCAAATAGTTCCCAAACTGATGAGGTTAGAAATTTGCATTTTAAGTGATTGATTCTGTTGCATGATGATGATTAATCTCTTATTTGTATCGCTGCTTTCCAAAGCTCTAAAAAGCTAGTTCTTACTAGCTGCAAGAAAACCAAGAATATTTCAGTCATTGGTGTGAACCTTAAAAAGGTTGCTTTCTTTGAGCTTATTTATAAGTGAAGGTCATAGTCTGCTTCAGGGTATGCTGTTACTTCAACTTTTCAAGTTACTTCATGATTGTGAACTCAACATGGACAGGGTTTGATGCAACTAAAAAACCTGAGGAGTAGCAATCTGAAAAAAATATTTGTTTATTTGGATCGAAGTGAATGGTTCCTGGCCTAGGTAGTCTGCTTCGTTGCTGTCTGGAGTGGACTATGAAACCTCTCACATCATCCTCAGGGTTTTGTGTTGTTTTTTTATAGAGCTGACAGAAAACTAGGCATTTAAAATTGGTATGTTGGGAAGCAAGCACAATGGAAGAAGTGCAATACAAAATCTTTTCTCTAAAAATCAAGTAAAAAGAGAAATAGGAATCTTATACTGAGATAAAAACTTTTTTCTCACAGAAGCAAAAAAAAGTTGTTGAAGTGTTTTCTTGCTGTTAGATCAAGTTGCGGAGCTTAAATCATCAATAGTGTACTTCGACTTCAGAAAATTACTGCTACTTTACCACAGATCACTGCTACATTTAGCAATAGTGATCTTGCTTAAAGAAACTTGTGCTTTCTGTCTCAATTCAAATTTCAGAGGTGCAAATTACTTGCATTTTAATTGTCCTTGCAACTAAGTTATAGATAAGGGGGAAAACTGATGGGAATATTTGTTTTATTAACACAGTATCACTTCCTGTTTTTGTTTTATAATTACTCAAGTCACTGGACAATGACACTAATACAAAGGAGTTACAAAAACCATGAATGTAGAGAAGCAGCTATTTGGTTTATCTTCTTTTTCCAAATTGGACTTAATTTCAGTTTTGATTGACACTTAATTTCTGAATTAAGTGTTTTGTCTCACAAGTCAGTTTACTCTTTGCAACTGTAGAGATGAGATTTAAAAGAATCATACGGGAATTGGATGAAAATCTTTCTTTATAAAATGATCTTGCTTGTTTTAGAAAACAATCTTATCTTCAGGGACTGCAGGTAATTTCTGCTAGGTCAATACAGAATCAAGCTTTATGTTGTTTTTGTTCTAGATTTATCTAACTTCTACTCTGAAAAGTAGACAGCTTCATAGAAATATGATAGTTGTTGGTTCCAATCTTCTATTAAGTTTGGAATGAACGAAGATTAATTTTAAGGGCTCAAATAAGGTCAAATTAATTTTTCGTCTGAAAACAAAGACTGCCAAACTTGAAGTATAATTAAATCACCAAACTGCTTACTGAGTAAAGAGCACAATTTTAGACTGGAAACCAAAATACTGCAAATATAATCTCAGGTTTTACAAAATAAGTTAACATGGAGTATGTATTGGAGGGCTTTCTTTAATAAAATTATCAGAGAGTGTTTGTTTAGACTATAGGGGAAATGAAGAAGCAACTGGTTTCTTGAGTATTGTCAACATTTGAAAATGGAAAAATAATTTTAGATATGTGAAGAGGAGAAACACATTTGGAAATGAAGCTTAGAAAAAGAATTAACGTAGCATAAATAGGCAGGTGAATTTTGACAGATGTGAGGTTTTTTGTGACTGCAGAATCTTTTGATTTTGTCTTAGTATCACTGGAAAAAAAAGTTTATGCTTGTATTGTGGTTTCAAGATCAGGCTGACAGTAACTTTTCTGGACAATCTTATGTGGCTATTTCAGTGCATGCTCTAGTCAGCTTACTTTCAATATATTTGTTGCCTTCCCCTATTCTCGTGACAATAACTGTTCCTGTAAAATTCAACAATATGAACTTAACCTGAATTGACGTGTTAAATAAATTCCTTCTACAAGTTGTCAGAAATCTCCAGATTATGCTTTATTCAAAAGTCATCCCATTTGGATGGGAATTTCAGTGCTTTCTTAAATTTTTGTAGTTTTCTCTTTTCTAGAGATAAACAACTAAGGAATATGAATACTGGATGTAAAACAAAGGATGAACTTACAATAACTATCAACATTTTTTTTGGTAGTTATTATGGTAATAAAGCATATTGATTGTCTTTAAGGGTTTTTTTATTTAAATTTGGAAGGTGAGACTGAAATCCTAGTGTTGTAGGCTTTGGAATTTTTGAGTGGTAAAAATAAATACATTGTTTGAAAAGCGACTTCATTCAATACATAAAATTCATGAAGACTCAGAAGAGGAAAAATGCATATTGTTCAATTATAGATGATATACGTATATTTTTACCCTCTGTTATACATTTCTGAAAATCAAGCAAACAATAACACTAACTTACTAAGTGTAAACAGTAGGATTGAATCATGAGATGATCAGTGTTTTGATTGTTTGAAGGATGGGGAAAAAATAGGAAAGTAATAACCTATATTCACATACATTCAAATGTGTATTAGAAGAGGTCTCAAAGCATAGTGTGTATGCTACTAGTGACAAAAGGCACGTTAAAAAAGCATTAATCATTACTCCTCTCACCTGCCAGATATCCATCTTTGATTTCCCTTTGGAGGTTGTGGAGTGCTGTTGCTTCTCTGTCTGCTGAGGATCAGTGGAAGCTGTGGGCCCAGAAATACCTTTTGAATATCTCCAGATGAGAGGGGAGGTGGAGGCAGTGGGCTGCATCTGCATCCTGCTAGTTCCTGGCCAGCTGTGAAGCCCTCAGTTGCTGCTGCCCTGTTACCACATGTGGTGTCTGTGGCTGTGAGGTACTGGGATCTGAGCAGATTGTTTGAGAATATCTATTCTGATGTTTCTTTGTATTTCTGTGTGAAATATCCTGCTCACTGTCATTGGAGTATGCAGAACAGAGAAAACCTGTGAAAATCATGATGTTAGATGATACAGTGACACTGTGATTGATTATGCACAGATGCCTTACCAAAAGCTAATCATGAGTCCAAAATAATAACTGTGTGACAAACAGTTAGGGAACCTGCTTTAGGAAGGGGGATGGACTCAGTAGTCTCTTGTGATGCCTTCCAACCACTGCAATTATGTGATTCTGTAATAACTGCTTCTAATCTTCGTTATCTGCTTGGAACAGAGCAATTTGAAATACTAGAGTGCTGCTCATATCAGAAAGATGTAGCTGTGTTTTAATCAGATCAGTTGGATATGCAACTGTGACCAGTATCCATTTTTAGACTTGGGAAAAGGAGCAGGGCTTGTTTTTTTTCTCTGGTTGTATGGGACAGTCGTCTTAGAGGACAGTATCTTTAGAAGGATTCTCAAATGGAGAGAAATAAAAAGTGAGAATAACATTAGAACAGGAATGCTATTGTGTGCTCTGGATCACTTTTGAGTGGTGAAGCAATGGGTGTGAAGAGGAAAAAAGTTCAGGATAGAGGATAGTAAACAATGTCATGCCCAGAGATGGGCTGAGCGGAGGAGAAAAGGCAATGCCACTGAATCACTAAATGAACGAGGCAATAGCTATACCTTTTAAATTGGTTTTCTGGGGATTAATCTCAGCTCTGTAGAGGATAGATACCTGTAGAGAAGTTTACTCACCTTTCTGCAATAAGTCTCAAATTACTGATTGCAGTAAATTATATATTTATAAGGAGAAGTACATCTTATTTTGTTGCCTTGTCTTTAATTTCTAGTTTTACAGATATTTGATGTCTTCAGTGTTTTATTGAGTGGTCTGGCTGTGTCATCTACATGTTTGTATGTGGAGGCCAAACATGTAGGACTGGAAAAGGATAAGCAGATGAAATACTATTCAGACTAGAGGAAGTTCTTTTGGAAGATAGCACAGACAAATTCCTCATTTCTGGGACTTTTATTTATATATGTTTCATGTATACGTTTTCTAATTATCTTCTGGGCTTACATGTGAAGAAAGACATACTATTATGGATCAGTTCTGCTTTGAATTTAGCAAAAATGCTGTTGTACTTTTGAGATACACTTTTATTTAAATGTGCAGCATGTGGAGCTATATATATATCTAAGTTAATAAAATGGCAGTATAGGGGTGATTTTTTTTTCCAAATTGTTTCATTTACTGAACATATAGCAGAGGAGAGAGGATTGTGGAAGACTATTAAATATGTGATAAATCCTATGTCACAATTCTCTGCCTATTTGTATTTAAGAATGTGTCTTTTGAGAGATTTGAGAATTTGGTGTCTAAGGGGAATTGTTTTCAGGGGGTTTGTTTTCTGTTGGTTTTCACAGTTTTGGTAAACATGGAGTGATATGGATATACTATAGGCGAAAAATGCTGTGTACTATTTGAAAATGTATGGCAGTGCATGGATATATTTTTGGAACTTGCAAGATACAATGGAATTCTGCATTCTGCAGTATTTCCTGTGGAGGGTGATCTCACATCACTTAAAAACTCCCATTAATTTTTACTGGTCATTACTGTAATTGAAACACTGCAATTAAAGCAATATAAGAATGTGACGGCCCAGAATCCATCTACTAGAGTATGATGAAAAGATAGATATGAAACATGATATAGCATGTTTTATACTTGATAATATTGTCCCTAAAAAGAAGGCCATGTTATATCATGTGCTGCACCCTTTTGCCCTCATTAGTAATCTTAGTTCCAAGACATACACATAGTGCATATATATTAGTACAAAAAAAAAAAGCTTAGAAAGTTACAGAACAGAAATGCCACAACTAGCTTACAATGCATTATGTCTTTAGGCAGCAATAAAGGTAATGATTTCAGAGCTCTTAACTGATTCTGGTAGATATGTGTTTGCAAAACTTTTTTTAATCTTAACATCCTGAGCAACAGCAACTCATTATTGAAGGTACAATGTTACGTCTTTATGAAAAAACATCATGAGAACATAGTATGTATTCAGCAATCCTCCTGTTTTCTGCTTTAGAACCATATCATAGGTGCTCAGAAAATCTATTCTCAATAAACATTATCTATCATGATTTAATAAGGTTTTCTTTGAAATTTTACCAAAAATCATGACTCTTAAGTCAAACCACAGTGCATACAATGTAATTATGTCATGAATGCATTTAAAGTAGCTTATAACTTCTTTAGTTTTCCACATTAAAAAAAAAAAATCTTTTTCATAACAATTCATACAGATCAACAATCTTTTGCTATAAGTTTACAGTTTTTTTGCTGGCTTTTTCAGCCTCCCAATTTTATCCTGGCCCAATCACAGTGAATGAGAGTCACCAGTTTTTTTTATGGTGGATGGAATAGCAATTGTCCTTGTATACAGCATATGCTGTATACCTTTCCTGTGCATGATGTCTTTTAATTCTAACAACTAGGACTAGCAAAGAGTCATAGAAATGTTACACAAGTATCCAAACTGGAATTTTCAAGAGTATTAAATTCTTTTCTTATTTTCATTAAATCTAGCTGTTTGAAAATGACCTCCAACTATGGCTGGAAGATAAATAGAATAGCAAGGAGCTCACACAGGAAAAAACGATGTTTGCTTGCCTCATTCTGGAAGACATCATTAGTGTTACTTGTAACCAGAATACCTTGAATGGGATTAATTCATTGTTAAGCAGTGTTAAATAAGTTGTCTGTAAAGCTGCAATTTATAATAAACTGTTAGCTTTATTATTATAAAAATTGATAAAGATACTTGAACACTTTCTGAATTATTATATTTTCCTGTTAGAAAATATGTTGTAGGAATAGAAGTTTTCCTTTGAAACTGACTTCAATTTTTTAGACAAAAAATGGAATTAAAGGTTTAAATTATGTTAGAATTTTTCAACACTTCAAAAAGCATCTTACATTTTAAATTGAAATATGACTTTGTATTTTGAATGTTGTTATGAAAGCAAAATTCAAACTCTGAAAAAAATTATTTTTAAACCTGATTTCATCTAACTTCTCAAAATGTAGTCTTTAAGATAATATTTTTTATTAATAAATAACTTTTAAATTTTATTGGAATCTTATTTCCTGAAAACTCTTTCCTGTAGAATTCTATTCTGCTCTTAGACATAATTTATCTTCTTTATTAATACTTTTTTAAAATCCAACTTTCTCCCTTGGATCACTTGATGGTGAACTCATTCTGTAATTACAAGTTTCAGGCCTGTAAATGCCAGATTGTGAAAGGATTTTCTCATTTTAAAATGCTCTAATTCAGGTCCAAAAAATATGTATGTACCTCTGTCATTTTTTTTTAATTTCACAAAGCCTCCAAAACTGTTTTTCAACTGCTACCCAAACCTGCAAATGTGTAAATCTTGACTCTAAATCTATCGTGTATCAACATTTACAGAATTACTCTGCTGAATCAAAATACCTCTTCAGAATCACAGGAGAAGCCAGAACTCAGGAGTATTTAAAGATGTTTCTCAGATTACACGGGAAAAGGTCTGATTGCTATATTGTGATCTGATCGCAGTGTTATGTTTAGAGCATTCTTTATGCTGATTACCTGCAGCTCCCTCAGTAAGATAAGAGGAGATCCAGCTACACACATAAGAGAATAAAGCGCAGATCAAAAGGTCTGTCAGGACACAGGTAAACTAAAGGTTAATAACAAACAAGTTTCTAGCAAGAGGATGGAAGATCAGGTAGATGCTTTGAACACTTTGGTTAACCTGTGTATCCTGCCAGCAAATAAGCAGATTAGAACAGCTGTAGAAGTACTACATGAACTAGATTTTTCAAAGCCAGCTCTGATGTACTCTTGTACCTATGATATCGCAAGAACTAAAATCTAAGTAACCTTGTTGCTAAGGTCTAACAGCTACAGAAATGTATTCACTCAGCAGACAACTAGCTTCTGAATATGCTACTCCCAAGGACCTGTTTTTTTCTTATTTTTTTCTGTTACTGTTACAACATAAAAAGTTCTGGTGCTTTTTCAAATGTCTGTTTCTTAATCTTGTCCGAAGTAAATTCTAACATGATTAGTGTAAATTGAAGGTTCTAGATAATTCTGTTTTATCTGAAGCAGGACTAGTCCTACAGGGCACTCACAGGTTGGGAACATGTCCCAGTAGTCAATTAATGAACTGCTTTTAGTGGTGCTATTTCAGAATTTACCAATTTATATTTTATAAGGAGCTATTAGGTGTGACAGAGGCCTGCATTAGTCCAGTGATGGTGTTCCTGCCCTTTGGCCTTCTTGAGTTATTTTTGCATGGTGGTGTATAGTACTTTTGAAGTTTTAGAATCTTGAAAGAGAAGGTTTTTAAAATGTTTGCTATAAGATGAATAGTGAATACAATGTGGACTTAAATTTTCATTCTCAAGTACCTTTGATAGAAAAGCTTTTACATGTGCATTAGTTATTTATCTGTGCATTCATATTTGCATTTTTATATTTATAATATATATACTAAATATATTGTAAATACAGTTAGATATCTGCATATTACACTCATACTGCATATTAATATACATTCGTCTAAACATCTTTTAAATCTTAAGTTATTACGGTTTAAAACTTTTAAATTTGTATGTTGTTTGAGACTATCTTAAGCCTACTGTTGCTATGACTAGGCTCATTAATTCAACAAATATGTTCTCCTGTTGTAGTGTCCCCTTCTGAACCTTAATCACTGAAGAATACATTTATTTAAAAAAGACTCAGAATTACGTATGTGCTCCATCATCTATAGAAAGCATGCATTATAGCGTAGTTGAGACCTCTGCAAAAGTGTGTGTGCGTCTGCAGAAGCATACTGTAAGGATATTAGAGCTAGTTCTGTTTGTGAAGTAATGGGCATAGCAGCATTGTAAAGCATCTTTACTTCTGCAGTATGAATTCCTTCAACAGTTTGTCGGCACAATTTATGACAGCTATTTATATTCATTGCAAGCGTCAGGGAAGTACAAAGCTCAATAAGGTTCTGGCTGGAGAGAGTCTGAGTCCTTAGAAAGTATAAGTAAAATAGAAAATACTACTTTTCTGTATTTTACTTACCAGTAGATCAATAATTTAATTTCATCATTCTTCCTGATACACTTTAAATAAATTAAATAACATTTGAAAATACCTTATGAGATTAAGAAGATTATGGATTCATTTTGATCTACTAATTTGCTTAAATGTGAAAACAATATTTTGGGAGCAAGAAAATTGTTACTTTAGGAGAAGGATATTGCAAGTTTAATTCAGTCAAAATAAGAACTATATGTAAAAGCAAGGGCATGCTTATGGAGTTCTGAGATGCAGAAAATGCAGCATAATTGGTAATGAAATAATTCTAGTAAGAAAAAAAAATGGTTTCCATAGCAATGTGTTACTATTACTTTCCCTTAAAGCAGAAGGCAGTCTAGAATAAGAACGCTCACTAGCAAAAGGGAATGAGAATATATTTAATAGGTTTTATTCTGTAAATTTATCATTTCATTTTATAAGTTTTCAGTGTTAATGAACTGGGAGACAAGGATCTAAGGTATAGTCACTTGGCATTTAAAAGCATGGACACAACACATTCACGTAGCTGATGGATGTGACTTTTGTTAGTGAAACACAGAAGGTATTTTGTTTTATTGCATTCCTCTGCCAATGGCAATAGGGATAAAATTCAAATTTACCTCTGTACAACCCATATTTCAAAGAGAGCTCAAGACTCACGTGGTTTTTGATTAAATGAGCTGCAAGATTTGCATTTGAAATAATACCACTGTAAAAATGGCATGTTCTGAAAAATTAAGTTGTCATAGAGAAGCCAAATCACCTAGTTGCATCTTCCTCATTTGCCCTACTTTTCTTTCTTCCCGTGTCTTTCACAACCAGTACAGTAGGAACATGACAGGAATTCTGTTTCTTTCCTTAATAACTATAGGACAGATTAATTTCACTTACTATTGCATAGATGAAATATTGTAATATGTAACATAATGTGTCTATATACATAAAACGGAAATGTTATAATAAAGATTGCTGTGGTTTATGTGGAATTTGTATTGTAGAAAGAGTCCAAATGCTATTCTTGGCTTGTCTCAGCTTAGCCTGTTCCTCAACAGTTTTGAAATCTATTTTAAAATAATCTGTGTGTGTGTACAGAGAAAACAAGGAAGAAAGAAAAGGAAAAAAAAAAAAGAATTAAGAAAGGAAAGAAGGGAAGGAAAATATATTTCCTTTTTCTCTCTTATATTCTATAATGGTTAAATCGTATTAAGAAGATCTTCATCCAAAAATGACAAGGCAAGTATTTTAAATAGTGATACTGACATCATTTAAAACAAAAAAAAATTATGCTAAGTTTGTATTTCCTGTCTCCCTCCTGTATTCATGTTGCATGACCAGTGTAACTGAGAAGTGGGATGGACTAAGTTGAGGCATTGTAATGTGACTCTTTAATATTCACTCATTCTCTGTGGAGATTTCTGACTCTTCAGCAAAAATGGCAACATGGGTGTGGGTAAGTTTTTCAGCAGCCTTAGTTAACATACTAGTGTTTGAAGTAAGAAGTTGATGTAACTGATTGAGATGTTGGGTTGTGTGTATCTAGGATGTCAGCTGCATAGACAACATGTAGGTGGCTGGAGATAAAAGAAAGTAGATGTCAGAGCAGGAGCATCAGAACTAGATTTCAAAAACATACTGACTGCAATGCCCTAGTTTTTATAATATTAAAAGCCATACATTTTAAGTCATGCTAGGAAAGAAGAGTTTTGTGGGAGGTGGACTTGCCAGATTATACCTATTTGTACTTTTATGGACTCAGGAAGTCTCAGAAGAAATAATATCTGTATGGTTAGTCACAATGAGGAAATAAATCTTACAGTAGAATGAAAAAAAAAAAAAAAACTACAAAAGAAAATGCATCCTCTATTTCTATCTTGTATATTTGTTTCCATGGCTGGCATTGGTGTTTGTTAAAAATTCAGACAATGGCATTTTTCTACCCCTATTTAGTAATTTGAAATAATCATATTTCATGCAAGTATAATGAATTGATAGAGGCCTTTAATATTTAAGCAGTCTTTCTGTTTTCTATTGCTTATCAGGGATTCCTTGAATTTGTGAGTCAACAGGAGATGATCCTTATACGTTGTCATATGACATTAGTAAAGTTTATAGAAAACCTCTGCAGGCTAAAGCATTTTCCTCCATATTCTCCTTAGTTTTTCTCTTGTCCTGAGTTCTATACAAGAAGTTGAGCATGCTTTGATTAAAAACAACTCTTACATTAAATTTCTGAAACAAAAAACTCTTTTGTAGCAATTTAGAATATGTTCCTGTTTGTGTCAAACCAAGTTGAAGAGGACTAATACAAGGAATTATTCTGCTGTTTGGGAATACACTTTCTCTGTAATAGGAAATATTTGCTCATGTGCAGTTACACTTTTGCTTAAGACAACTAACAAGGTGGCTTTTTTTCTTTTCTGTTTGTTTCAGATTTTGTAAGTACATCTTGCACATGTTGGAGATGTGATCAAATATTTAATCAGAATCAGATACAGCAAAGATAGGGCGTCAGGACAAGAAAACATCTACTTAAAGCTTCGCTGGAAATCTTCAGACAGAATTATCTTGTTACCCTTCTGTTGTGTGTTTGTTGTTTTTTTTTTTTTAAAACACAATAGTAGTATAAGCAATAGTGTTACTGAAATGATTCTTTAATATTCTATAATATTCTGGAAGTCCTATGAAAGGATGAATTTAGTCATTTAGGTCAATTTGTAATGGCACCCATGTTTAAGAGATTAGGATTAATTTCCTCCTTCATTTCTCAAGCTATCTTCAATATTTTTACTTTGAATTGTGTGAAATTTGTAGATGAGTTTCCCCATTAATTCCACATTTTCTTTGTTTTTTTTTCCCTTTTCTGAAGGTGGTGATGTCATCATTGGTAGTTTGTCACAATTATATAATCCAGCCAGATGGATTTTTTGCTGAACATCATGAGAACAGTTTTGTTTTGGTTTTGTTTGTTTTTTTTTCCATTCTTAAAATAAAGTCTGCAAATGAAATACAGCTAATGTGCTGACATTCTTTGGCATATGCAATCTAGAGGGCCATCCAAAAAAGAAATGTATCAGTCACAATGACAGTTGACTCTTTGGTGATTTACATGCTACCTTGACTTTCAGTCTCCCAATTCTGTACCTGAATTGTATCTGAGAACTTGGTTATAGAGGTTTGGTCATAAACCCCTACTCTAACATTTTTTCCTACTTATCCTTCTACTTCATAAACAGCTGTAAAACCTCCATATTTTCCTCTGCGCTTTCTGAAAGACTACAGGGATGTCAAAAAACACAAAATCAATTAGAACTGATTCTTCAAGATTTAATTTTTTATTTTCCAGTGTGCATTTTGAGTTCCCTTCTTCCTATACCATATGACATTAAAAAATGTCTTTCAGATGTGATAATATTCTATCTACTGACATTAGTGTGACCTTGTACAATGAAATTTAAATTTCCTTTATTAGTAGTGCTACCAATCTTTTTCACCACTTTAAATGACTGTGGGGGGGAGGGGGATCTGCATCTTCTGATACAGGAATTAATAAGATGGACATACATATGGAAGTAAATATTTGTCAGTTTTTCTTATACCTTTGTATTCCTTGGCTAGATAATGCTTTACAAATTCCTACCAGAATGTAAACTTTTTATTGACTCATTGAATATATTTGATGACTGCTTCAAACTCTTATTCAGCACTGCTCTTCTGAAAATCTGTAGTAACAACCAAGAAAATTATTTAAAAATAATTTTTTTGGGGTGATTGTCACATTGTATGTCAGGTTATCCAAGAAAGGCAAGTACAGCAATTTGATAACTTAATCATTTGCACTTTCAACATATAAGAACCTGCATTTAAGTGTTACTTTGAATCTCTATTTGCTTTACCATTTAGTGCTAAAATTCTTTAAAAATAGAGTGAATGTCTCTTGTCTGATAGCATTTTCATTCTCTTTTTGTAGTTGGTGAAATATACTTCTGCTACTGTTTCAACCTCTGCATTAGAAAAAGGACTGCTTCTGCAGAGGCACTAATATGTAATCTGAACACAACTAAACTGTTCTCTGCTTTGTTTTGGTCACAGAATGAATCTATTATATCCACGAAGACTCTAGGAAGCAGCTTCTAAGAGGATGAATGCAGCTTCAAGAAAATGTGTATATATATTTTTTTCATCTTTTATAATGCAAACTTCTGACAATCTGCATTAGTCCTTAATTTCACTGAGGATGTCACACCAATCACTGAGTCGTTTGAAAGCTTTACCTGAGCTATGCAGGATGTCTAATATACAATCTTGATGGATGGGCAGCAAAAGAAGTGTGGTGACTTTCTGGAAGGATCTATAAAATTACAGTATTGGACTAGTTTGTTTACTTTGGGGAAAAGGAGGCTGAGAGGTGACATCATTGCTCTCTATAAGTTCCTAAAGAGGGAATGGGAGAGGGAGGTGGCAGTCTTTTCTCTCTACTAACCAATGGCAAGACACATGGGTATTACAGAACTCTATGTCAGGAGAGGTTTGGAATAGAAATTAGCCCTGAAGGGTTGATTTTTGTAGGTCCCTTCCAACTGCTCTATTCTAGTAACACTGAGACTGTACTAGCACTGAAAATAAGGGATGTTTGGGGGGGGGAGGGCTGAGGAAAGAAAAGAGAATATTATGTATTGAATACAGCTAAAATGCATTTTATGCTATCAAAATAAAGAACTAACTGCCTGAAAGACCAAAAATACATTTGATTTTATGGTTTATTTTGTGCCTGTTTGTTAGGGGCTGCAAATTCTGTTGAAAAGAAAAATGTCTTCCCATAATACACAAAATACACAAGAAGTACATATCCAATGAACAAAACAGATAAGAACAGGGCAAGGTCACTTGTTATTACAACAAGTCTTGCATTATATGGTTTATTACTGGATAGGACAAAAATGTGAGTACATACCATTTCACCGTATGACTTGGTGATTTCCTGGTGAGTTCTGGGAAAAAGAAAATACTCTATAGCAGCATGGAAGGGTGTATAGCCCAGGAAGGCCTAGAGGTAGTTGTGGCATGATATGACCTAATTCAATTTATGTTCTTTAAAATATATAGAACTCAAAGTTCTTGGTAATAACTTTATTTGGGGTATTTCGTGATTCTGACAGAAAATTCAGTATATCTTAGTACTGCATTTCTTTACCATTTAAAATATTAATACAAGATTGACTAAATATCTCTGCTAAAGTCTACATGGCCCAGAGGTTATTAAGAAATCCTTTTTTGGTCTTCAGGGGATTTGATCTACTTTTCATATCTATAGAAATCTTTTGTGTGCACAGCTTTTGAAGAATGGATTTTTTTTTTTCAAAGCAAAGGCAAAGGAATGCTAATAAATCACATCTTTATGAAATATTCATTAATTCAGTATGTTCTTTACAAGGCTGCTGCCAAGGCAGTGCAGGGTGACGAATTACATTTTACACACACAGGAAATGGTTGACAAGATACATTGTCTATGTAGAGGGTTTCCTGAATGGTCACATACAAAGCTAACCAACAAATGTTGTTTACACTATTAAGCAAGCAGGACAAAAATGCAGCTGTCTATACCTCAGCCAAGTTCCTGTACCTCCTCTTTTATGAAGAGTTCTTTTTCCTTGTACTTATAAGTACTTAGAACACTAGTAGAATGAAGTCAATTGCTTAAAAAAAGAAAAAAAAACAAAAAACAAAACAGAAAAAAGTGAGCCAGCCTTGTGGCCTTTGTCCTGTCTTATGAGAAGATGTGGACTTTCCTTAAACTTCTCTGTTTATGTGTCAGCAGTCATCAAAAATGCTGCATGATGTTCCTCCACTAGAGAGTGAAATGAAATCTCTTTCTTGGTTGCCTGGTTGCCTCTTTCAACTCTTAAGTACTCCAAAAGCAACCCTTGGGTGGCAAGGGCACTGAAATCAGTATGACTGTGCTCCATCTTGCCCACAGTTGAACTCTAACAAGTTATTGTAAAGGGACGGTGTTCTTGTGAAATTATTTAAGGGGCACATATTTTGTTACAGAGTACACATCTTTTGACTGACTCAGTACACAAGGAATGATAAAGATTTACAAAGGCTCAGAGTCAAAGTTTGCAGGGAGTAGCCATCAAAAAATAATTGAACTCTTCAGGGGAGTGCACAATGAATGTATAAGAAGTGCTACTAGCTGACTGGTCTTTGTACAGGATGTGAAAGAAAAGAAAAGATGCAAGGACTGTGATTTAATTAGGCTGCATCTTTATTGACTTTACTCATCTGGTTACTATACAGATCATGTTAATTATTTCCAAATTCTTGGGGGGTGCAAAACTTAGCATAATCACACACCACATCCTCCAGACCTTAACAGGATGTGTGGAGACCTTGCACTCTCCACTCAAATGGAAGGAACTGCTGATTAAAAAAAAAAAAAAGAAAATCTCCCAGTCTACATTTATATTATGTATACTGGAAGAACCCATTTCTCTTCCTGAAAATTTCTTGATGGTTCTATTGTGTACCATTCATAATTCCCATGAACTGAGAATGAGAGTCTATATAAGATTTCCTTCACAGTGCATCAAGTATCCTGTTAAATTTGTACATATAAAGCAGATTACTAAACAGTTCTGTCATCTAAATATATCTTTATTGTTTAAGAAGAAGAAAATGTTATATTTTCTTATTTGTTCATTACAATTAACTGTAGAATTGAATCACCTCATAAACAGTTGATTTGGGGCAATCTTAGACACAAATATAGATTGGGTGGTGAATGGATTGAAAGTAACCATGAGAAAAAAACAACTTGGGGGGGGGGTTGTTGTTTGATGAAAACCTCAAAGTGAGCTGGTAATATACACTTGCAGACCAGAAAGCCATCTCTATCCTGAGCTGGATTGAAGGAAGTAAGACAAGGTGATTCTTTCCTCAGAAGAATTTTGAATTTTGGAGAACAGGGTGCTCAGGGGAGAACTTTTTAGATCTTTATAACTACCTGAATTGAAGTTGTGGTGAGGTGAAAGTTGGCCTCTTTTTCCCCCATAACTAGCAATAGGATGAGAGGGAGCAGCCTCAAGTTGCACTAGGGGAGGTTCAAGTTGGATGTTAGGAAAAAAATTTTCTCCAACAGAGTGGTCAGTCCCTGAAATAGGGGAGTGGTTGAGTCACCAACCCTGTAGTTGTTAAGAAATGTTTAGATATTGTACTAAGGGACATAGTTTAATGAGGAAATATTGGTGGTAGGTAGACAGTTGGACTGTATGATCATGGAGGTCTTTTCTAACTTAGTGATTTTATTATTCTCTTCTACTCTACCTTGTGAAAACCAACCCTGAAGTTCTGTGTTCAGCTCTGGGGTTTCCAGCACAAGAAGGATATGGATCTCTTGGAGGGAGTCTGAAAAAGGGCCATGAGGATTATCATGGAGCTTCTCTCCTGTGAGAGGCTGAGAAAATTGTAATTGTTCAGCCTGGAGAAGAGAAGGCTCTGGGGAGACCTTATAGTACCTAAAAGGAGCCTACAAGAAAACTTGCAGGAGACAGACTTTTTATAAGGGCATATAGTGCTAGGACAAGGAGTAATGGCTTTAAACTAAAAGAAAAGAAGCTTAGATTAGACATTAGGAAGAAATTCTTTAGTCAAAGGTTGGGGGGGGGCACTGGAACATGCTGCTTACATGTGCTTTGGTTTTGTCAGTGTGATCTAGTGGAAGATGTCCCTCAGATGCCAGGGAGTTGAGCTAGATGATTGTCCATGATTCTAGGATTCTGTGAAATGAATTTTAATACTGCAGTATATTTTAAGCTTCTGAACTGACTCCAGATACAACTAACACTAATACAAATCTCATTCTTACATAATTATATAATACCTTTTGTTTTCACAATCAATATAGATATTATGAAAATTATTTTTAGATGAAAGGAAAAATGAAAATGTTAAAGAAAATTTAATATAGTAGGAACAACAGAGAGATGTGTTCTGATTTTCTCATTTTCTACTATTAAATTCTGTACGACCTGTTTATTTCAGAAAACCAAAATATACTTCCCTAGTCACTGTGCATCAAACTATCTCAAACTTCACTTCCGTTACCACACTGAAATTTGTGAGAACATGCCATCAGGATTTATGAAAATGATGCCTACAGTAATAGGACTAACTTTTCCATTATATAGCAGAGTCATGAGCAATGAATGGGGCCTCTCTATACTATTGAAATGCATGATAATTAAAAATAAGTATTCCAAGATGTAAATCTAATGGGAAATGTTCTGTAATTTGTTTCAGCTTCTAAGGTCATTTTTAACAAATTCAAACAAACTTTCTTTTGAATCATTCCACCTCACTAGGGAATGCACATCATTGAAGTATCACTGAAGCATGTCATCTGGCTTTTCCTCTGCTTATAATCTTCCCCACCCTTGAAAAGTCTCCTGTGCTGAGGTTATGAAAAGAGAGGTAGAAGAACTAATATGGGTATCCATGTGTCTTCAAGCAATTTTTGAGATTTTTTTTCCCTTGACAGAAGCTGAGCAATACAGATTGAGCCAGGAAATGTGTCCCTGTGCCTTCATTCCTCTCTAGTGAGGAAAGATAGTTCCTCACAGGATAAATTAAGCCCCTATTCACTTTATAATTTTGGCAGCAGAATGTTAAGGTGAAATAAAATTTAAACAATAATTAACACATTCAGAGATTTTACATAAAGCATTAAAACATAAAATATTTAGTGAGATTACATTTGATTATTTTTCTGCAAATTTAAATCTTTCACGTTTTTTTTTTTTATTTTAACCTTGTTTTATTAAAATTATACAAACAAAATAGAGGGTTCTGAATTAGGTTTTCTACTATTAGTATTTAAATATTTAAATTTATTACTGACTCTGACATCTTCCCTTATTTAGTTCATTAAATGTTTATACTGAATCTACAGTGTCATTTTCATAATGTTTTATCCACATGTTTTTATGGTGCTAAATTCACTTCAGTAAATTCAGAGTTTGAGGCTTTTTGACTCAATTCAAAAAGGTAAAGCTGTAACTTCAGAAGAAATAAATTTCCATAGGCTTCATCTAGATGATGGCAGTAACATAGCTAAAGACATGAGGTTGCACTCCAGAAATTATAAAAAGTATGAAAACTTCCCTTTCCACTTTGAGAGAAAGAAATGTATATTGGAGATGTATATTGGAATTTTCAAATAGATGTATAACAAAATTGTGGGGTAAATAATTATACTTGAATCTTTTGAGGTAGTATTGCTTGGAAGTTGAAAGCTCGAGAAAGGAAATCTGAGCTATGGTTTAGGCATCAGAATTCTTTTTCTTTGTCCCCTTAAAAATTTATTTCCATAGGCTTCATCTAGACGATGGCAGTAACATAGCTAAAGACATGAGGTTGCACTATAGAAATTATAAGAAGTATGATAACTTCCCTTTTCTCTTTGAGTCAAAGAAATGTATATTGGAGATGTCAGCCTCCAGACCAGACTGAAAAACCCATCCCTGAGCACATATCAGCAATCCTGGTATGTGCCAATTCCTGCAATGGTACTGAGGTTTCAAAATCTGAACTGTGGACAGGAAAGATTCAAGGAGTTGCCATACAATGGGTCCCCTTTTGTAGTATCCCTAAGGCAGCAGCTCAAGAGGACTTTAACAACAAAAAAAAAAACACAAAAAAACCCACTTAATAATGACAAACTATAGAGTGCATTCAAAATACCTATTCCAATTTCAATATCTTTCTGTATGAAAACTTCTCTACAAAACTGTAAGTCAGTGTTTCATGCTCTTACTGCTTATTCACCTGTAGTTAGCAAAGGTCACTGGTGCCATTTGCCAAACAGAAGCTTTCCTTTTGCTTTAGTAGAGGATAGAAGATCGTAGATCTCAACAGAAGATGGTAAAGATCGTAGACAAAAATCTATATCTGTTTTAGTAACATTAGTTCAAAATGGAATGTATAATGTGTGTATTGATTTGAATCTTTCTTTTTGAATTCTTTTTCTACTTTGGATTAGTAATTTGAGAATAAAAGCAAATAATATTCCATGAATAAGATTTAATCTGAAAATTGCCTGCTTAAAAATGAAAGTAGTATTCACCCATAAATCCTGTCATAAAATTTAAGACAAGAGACAGGCCTTAGAAAGAAAGTATGCCTTCATGGAAGCAAATGGCAGGTTCTGCAGTTTGACTCTTTACAGTGTTCCTTGAAGAATTTGGTAGTGGTCATTTATGATACAGAATCATAGTTCTGAATCATACAGAATCATATGATATAGAATCAAGTTCAGAATTTCTGTCACAGGGTGTCTGTTTGAAGTTTATTCTACAGAATAATTTTAATATATATGTGAATAAATACAGAAGCAACACTTAAGTTTCTTGTTGCTTTGGCCAGGCACCCGTGGTTATGAGCTCATCAAAGCTGCTTAACATATCAAAACAAAACCAAAAGCTAAAATCATCGAAGAGAGAATATAGAAGCGTGGAACTGTAATCACCTTTTATTTGTTACTCTCTGAGAAATATATTCTGAAGGAATCTGTGTTTCTCATAAAAGAAGCCTGTAATGTAGTATATATTAAATTAAAAGTCTGACTGTTGATAGGCATACTTGAAAGAAATAACATCAAAAGAAATAACCTTGAAAAATAACCTTGAAAGATACCTTTTCTTCTTTTAGTACCTTTCTTTTTTTCCATGTCTAACCTCTGTGATTGAACTGATTCTCCTGTGAGCACATTGACCTAATTCAACTTTAGCAGAGCAATAACGATGCAAATAATGGAATTTGGAGCAGACTTCCTGATTAATCCAAGGGTAAATTGTTCACTGGACTGATTGCCCTCCTTGGAGAAAGCGAGAAATAGTCTCTTTTCCATTCAGTTTGTCCTTTTCTCTGAATGTTACATTATCTACAATGATGATGAGTGTATAATTCAAGATGCATTAAGATTGTTTGAAAAGCTAAAATGAAGGTTTAACTGACATGACATCCTTATTTAAAAGCTCAGAGGTTTATTTTTTGCCATTTTTCCCTTTTTCAAGAAGAAACAGAAATGGTAGTTTGAGAATTTGATATCTATTTTCATAATTGGAATTTTCAAATAGATGTATAACAAAATTGTGGGGTAAATAATTATACTTGAATCTTTTGAGGTAGTATTGCTTGGAAGTTGAAAGCTCGAGAAAGGAAATCTGAGCTATGGTTTAGGTTTTGTCCCCTTAAAAATTAATCAGTAACTTGTGATGCAGAGATTCCCACCTCTGCAAGAGCATCAGGGATTCTTGAAATATTGGCTCAGAGAAAGGCTATCAAATGGCCCCATCTGTTATTAAATTTTGGCAGAATTTAAGGTACAGGAATCTAGCATGCTCAAAATCCTATATCAAATAACATGGGGAGAAGACAGGGACATATCTTGTCTCATAGGAAAAAAAGTGTGGACCCTCACCTTGTTTTTAGCTACTGTATGGGGAGAAAGGTGTTTGAATGCTGTAGAGATTCATTTCTCTTTTCCTGGTTTTCTCAAGAGTTAAGGGAGAGATGATCAGCCTACAGGCGAAGTGAAAGGAAGAAATCTTTCCTAATAATGTTTTGCGTAACCAGTCTGGGAAAGCAAAAGAATATCATCATCTCTATTTGAAAGTCAAGATTTTCCTATCTAGAAGGTCTGGGATCTTTGATTGTTTAGAAAGGTTCTCAGTGTTTGATATGAACACAACGTAGACAGTGCTCTTTAATTCTTCATGCTCCCTGACACTTGAGATGCACACCCTCCCCTTCATCATCTCATCATCATGTAAATCATCATTTTTCTCACATTTAACATCCACTCCTAACAAAAGCAGATGGCAGCAGTGTACACACAAGTTTGATGAGACCTCTGATAGGAAAGGTTCCATTTATAGTACACAATTGTACTTCTCCTCAAATGATCACAACATGTCCCTTTAAGACTCAAACAATTAACTGCCTTCAAAGCTTATTTTCACACTTTCTGTACAAGAGCCCTTCTATCACTTTAATAAATGTATATTTACTCTTGTAGTGTCAAAGGCCTGACATGAATAGCAGTTTAATGTTTGTGTCCTAAAGGTAATAGGCATTATGCACTAGATGTAGAAAGCAGAAGCAACTGAGTTAAGCAATGGGACCATTAGAACACAGGCTCCTAGAACACCAAAATTTTTGAAAGAATCTTTTGGTTTTGTGAAAAATTTGGTGTAATTCAGGGAAATTTGGGGCTCCAAAGACTAGATTTATATATCCTAAAATCTCAAATAGGAAAAACTGTTTCACAGAAATTCATATGGAAATCAAGATTCTAAGGTATACAGAGGAGAAACCTCTGTAGAAAATAGAAAGACTCTTTTTGACATCAATCACATAAAGTTATGCTCTGTTTCTCTGTATAAATGTATGTTTGTTCTTGAAATCTTAATTCTCTGCTGGATAGCTACCAAAAAATTACATGTGAGAAAGAGATAATGCATTGCTGAGTATCAGCATCTGGGAGAATTAAATGGTTGATGATTTCAGTCAAGAAACAAAATCTGATGGTTTATAACTTTTTTGGAATTTTGCAGCAACTATTTATTTTTCTCTGATGTTATTTTTTCCTAATCAAACCTAAGGAAACAAATGTGAAATATTGAAAAGCAAGGTGCAAGTTGGCATAAATCAGCAGAGATATTTGGGAATATTAAACAAAATGCATAGGTATGTTTATTTATAAATATTTGTGTATGTATGTGTAAAACTGCAGAAATAGAATTCACCATTGCTTTGTTACATTTGCATGTTCAACTGTTTAGGCAAGTCTCTGAGGAGGTTTCTGTACGAAAATTCTGTTTCTGATTTTGTTATATTGCTGCAAAGGCAGAGGTAAAAATCTAGCAGAAATTGACTAATGTTAAAACTATCAGGCAATATTTTCTACATTTTAACACTTCTGTATTGTCAATTAATGTCTTTTTTAGAACCTGACTGTAATGATTAATGAAGTAATCTTTGAACGTTAGCATTAATGCTGCTTTCCCAAACGACTACCATTAGCCTGCAATGCAGCAAATTGTTGACAGCTATAACATAGCATCACATCCTGCTGCCTGGTTAGCCTAATATTCCAAAATATCTCTCTACTTATGTATATTTAAGCAAATAGTATTTCTTTTTAATATTGCCACTCATTTAAAGCAATGAAAACAATTAGTTGGTCATTTGGAATTGATTTCCTCAAATTGTTTTCTTGAACAATAACTATGAAATCTGCTTACCTGTCAAATATTTGAAGCTGTTTGTATTTAACTGGAGTCCAAGATGCACAATTGTGTGAAAAAGTAGATCATTTCTGTGCCATGTAAATAATTGTTTGTCACAGGATAGTAAATACTTATGCATGACATGTTGCTGAGTCTTTACATCATTTCAACATCAGTTTCATTGCACTGTACAGATCAAATGCAATAGTTGCTGTCTGTATCTACTAATTTGCAGGCCTGAATTAATGTAATCTGCAGTGCAGTGATCACATTACGAGCCCAGGGCAGTACATCCAAATGGTTACTTTTCCTGCAGAAGATTGACTAATTTGAGTCTTCCTTTTCATAGCTACATAAATTGAATCTTGTTTTTAAGTGGAAGCATTGTTGCTTTAAAAGTTGTAACTGGTGTAAATAAAATTGTTGATTCACTATTACACAGCTAGTTTTTGTGGCTAACAGCTCCATTTGTACAGTGTATCACACCAATATATTTAAAAATAAGGCACTTAGTGAGAGGTAATTTTTTACCACATTAAGTGATAAAAGCTCAAAGATAAACCTTATATATGAAGACTATTGAAAGAGAAGTATCATTTTATTTAGATTTTTTTCTTATATATTTGCTTGTTTTTAACAGCTAAACAATCTATTTCAAACATTGACCCCTGTTTTATTTTCATTAACTTTGCTGTTCATATCAAGCAAGTAGAACATCTGGCTAATACATTTTAAGCATTCATAAATAACAATTAATACTGTAGTCTTTTCTCGGGGAATATTGGAATTAATCAAGACTAGAACATGAAGATTTGATGAAAAAAGTGTAAATTTGAAACACCTTAAGCTGTGCTTTCAAGTTCACTTTCAGCTAGCACTGCTGCCATAAGCAGCAATCCTGACCTCCTCTACCTGATAGAGTACTCCTACTCTGCTTTGCTTTCTCCATTGGGCTACCAGATATGTTCGAGCTGGTGCTCATTGAACTACATCAGGGAATGAATCAAAGGTAGAGTTGCCTTCTTTAGAATTTATTCTTCTGTTGCTTACTGTGGTTTCTTAATTTTAGAGATGTTTACTTTTTGTTCTATTTTTCTGTAAAACTTAGCACAATTTATTCTCAGTCTATGCTTAGTACCTGTACAATCAATTAATGTACAGATGTTATAGTTATGAGATGTACCAGAGAGTTTAGCCACACAGTTATTACACCAAAGCAAAAAAGATAGAACGCTTACCCATATCCTGGGCTCACTTACAAAACTCCAGCAGAGTGCATCTCCAGAAGAGATCCTTCCCCACTGGTAGTCAGCTCTAAAATGGGTCTAGGAGAGGTGGAGCCAGGCCTTTACAAATTTACACCCTTTTAGCAGCACAGGTGAGTTGCTTTCACATGTGCTCACATGGCTGACTCATTAACTCAGGTCATCAGTCAGAAGTTCAGGCCATGATTCAGCAGTTTCCATACAGTACCAGAGTGTCATACTGATATGAATGATAGTTCTTTCTAAAATAGTATTATTTTGATTATATCTTCCCATATGCTCCCCACCTCTCCTAACTGTAGAACTGCAGTTTTTTTGGTTTTTTTTTAAATTTCTTTTTTTTTTTTCAAGATACTGTTCATCAGCTACTCTGTTACAGCATCATAATCCTTTGTAAGGCTCCAGTGATCATCAGCCATTCAGCTGGAAGCCAAGGAAATGATGGTGTTTGCAAACGTTTGTATGAAATTGAAGTGAATCTGCCATTGGATTATGTCAACAATCCTTTAACTTTTCATCTACATAAGCACCTTTGTATTCCCACAATTATTCAGAGGACTTTCCTTATGTGCATCCCTGTTTGTATATCTGCGATTAAAACACCACTGAGAGTGGGATTATTATTTGTTCAACTTCAGTAAAGAGTTATGTACAATATACACAGAAACAGCATAAGTACGTGTGAGGCTGAAAGTCCCTCTGCAAAACTGATGAAGAGAGTCAAAATTAGAGGGTCATATTCACATGAAATAAATAGAGAAATACAGCTTAAGATGTATGAATTCATACAGTAGGTCAAATCTGAAGCTGGGAGAACATGATAGATTATCCATTTTTTTGTTATTTCTAAAATCTCAAAAAAATAACATTTATAATAAGAAATATTTTGAATTTGTATAAATGAATACTCACTTCAGAACTGCTTTGACATCTTATGAGTATGAATCATAAACCTTAGATTCTCTGAGTATTTCTACATAAGGAAGCATGAGTTGATGTCTTGCATAATTCCATACACTGTACTACTTTATACTATACATTTGATTACTTTACAAATACAAGTTACAGATCAATTCCTGAAGAGTTGTGTTGAAATCACGGACTACATTAATTTTATTTAAAGAAATTTTCTTCCCAGTTCCAAAATCAGTGGTCAGTTTATAATCAAGCGTAAAATTAAAAAGCTTTTATTTCTAACTGCAGTGGCTTTGCCATTTTTTGTGTAGTCCTTTTTATATTTTATCAAATTCCATCAACAGATAATTTAGATGTTTTTAGTACAAAACAAACAAACAAAATACTAATCTTGCAGACAACAGTGTTTCATTCATCATTTGTGAGCGGACAATCTGAAATTTTTCAAATTCTATATCTAATTCTAAACAAACATCCAAATAGCAACATGTCTTAATTTGCGCATGTAATTTTTCTCATACGGATGTGGGGGATAGTAATTTGAGCATGGACTAGCAGTGCACCCTTGAAGAAAATAAGTTTTTACAATAAGAATAAAAGATCTTTTTAAATTTCATTACAGAAGTGGAAGAATCCCCTTCACTGGAAATATTCAAGACTTGGCTTGACAAGCACGAGGAAAACCTAATTTGAAGCACTGTTTTCAAAACCAGGTTGGACCCAGATGGTCTTCCAAAGCTCTGTTTAGTTTACATTTATCAATTAATCTATCATTTAAAAAGCAATGAGGGAATAATTTTTTTTCTTCTGAAAAATTAAAATAAAATCTGAAAGATTGTGTTTTCCTGATAAATATTTTTTTTTCAACTTGCACTTCTACAATAGTCAGTCATTCACTTAATGATGAAAAATGTCTAGGGATATCTGTTAGGATGTTTACCTGACATCAAATACTTTACATCATGTGCAAATAGGTTTATTATTTCTTAAGATGTTGCATCCTCTTACTAATGAAACATTTTCAATTAATTTACTAACAACAGTTTCACTGAAAAAAGTTGAAAGCTAGATGAAATACTCAGAAGGAAGTAATTATTTTTACTACAGGTGTGCACATAAACAGTGTATGATTGCATCTTTTTTTGGATGGGAAGAGAGTAAACTCATTGAGGGAGATACTCATTCATTTACCTAAAAGGAGGAGAGGTCTCACAGTAAATCTGTGACTGTCAATACTGAAAAGTTCGGCTAGTTCATTAGAGAGAGCAATCATAGTCCAAAGATCTTTAATAATAGTCTTCAGCAGAAATAAATTAAACATGCAAATACAGAAACAATCTCATTTTACATACTGTATATTTCGGAATTGTCTTCATGGATCACTAGGAAATTTAATGGCCTTTCACCCCCAAGGACACACTTCAAATTAAAACTGTGTAAACTTTGAGATGTAACCTGCACAAAATTATGTTTTAATTTTATATTAAAGTTGTATAACCTTGGAGATCTTCCTCTGTGAACTCGACAAATATAACATTTTTGGCTAGACAACAAGGTTTTCACACGTAAGATATATTTGCTATATTAGTACTTGTTATTCCCTTTAGTAATAAAAGATTCTCCCCAAAGGGATCTGGGAAATACTCTATACCATTACACTGCAAATAATACTGGGGGAAGGGTATGAAGAGAGGGATAAGGAACTCACATTTTTAAATGAAGTTTACCTGAGAAGTTTTATTCCACTACACTGTTTGAAAGACAGATAAAATTAGTTTATATTTGTTAAATATAATTATTTTATGTGCACAAGATGAGGGTAAAGAATTCTGTTAAAAAATTCTGTTAATAATTTTCATAGAACAAATTTTCAAATGCACAACATTTTTTCTAAGAGACTTTGCTCATCTGACAGAGTGGATAATTTCTCTAAACTGCACATTTTTCTTTGACTGTGATCTAACTGAAAATCATATTTCTTGGTCTAAAGTGGGAACTTTAGAATGATGAATAATAACACACATGGATATACACTCTCTTTTCTGTATTCTGTGAAGGAATTGTATTCCTTTTTGTTGTTCAGCTGTGCTTTCTTACTGTGCTTTGTATTGATCTCTCTCTTCTGTAACATTGTGGGTGGGTGAGTGAAATCAGCCCTATGCTAGAGTAGTTTTTGCTTTCAGGAACAAATAGCTAGGGCTCCATCATTATGTTTTTATAACATGAAGATTCAGCATGAGATGCAGTGCATCATCTCTCTGTCACATCATATTACTAAACAGAACCTCAATGGAGATCATAAATATGCTCTCTTGGAATAATATTGCTCTTGGCAGCAATCCTACTCCTTATTGGAGAGTTGTACTAAACATAGATTCTTCTTTCGATTTTCCTTACCATTTAGATATTGCTCCTCTAGGTTTTCTAATCAAAACAGGATGAGATGCCAACAGGCTGTGAGTACTGCCTGAATAAAACACCCAATAAAGAAGTTATCTCTGCTTGCTCTAGAACAAGAAGAAAGATAGGGATAGACACATGTAGGATCTGTGAGATGGTGTGTACAGATCCTATTTCAGCATTCTCACCATGGCCTGATCTCTACAAAACCTGCTCAAAACCTGCTGATGGTGGTTGTTATTAATAATCATGACAGATAGATCCTTTGTCCTATATAGTAACTGACAGTTGTTTTTTTGTTTGATTTCTTTTTTTCTTCTTCTTTTTTTCTTTTTTTTTTTTTTTTTTTTTTACTTTTCCCAAAACATAATAAAACCCACTTGCCACCTAATGATTCTTTCCTATAGTTCTAACTATTTGTCCAAGAGAATAGTAAAGCACAGCAGTTGATAGAAGTGTGCAGCTGGAGATGAGCTGGAACAAAAGTGGTGGGAGGTTGGGAAGTCACAAAAAAAGAAAAAAACATAGAATCATATAATCGCAAGGTTGGAAACAACCTACAAGATCATCTAGTCCAACCGCCCTCTCATTACCATTGCTACCACAAGCACTAAACCATATCTCGTAGGTCATCATCCAGGCGCCTCTTGAACACTGCCAGGGACAGGGACAGTCCACCACCTCCATGGGCAGGCCATTCCAGTGCCTGACCACCCTCTGAGAGAAAAAGTTCTTCCTTATGTCTAACCTAAACCTCCTCTGGTACAAATCGTGGCCATTTCCTCAGATCCTGTTTGTTGCATGGGAGAAGAAGCCAAACCCCTCCTCATCACACCCTCCCTTCAGGAAGTTGTAGAGTACAATGGGGTCTCCGCTGAGCCTCCTCTTCTCCAGACTAAACAATCCCAGCTCCCTTAGCTGCTCCTCATAAGACCTGTGCTCCAGACCCCTCACCAGTTTTGTTGCCCTTCTCTGGACACTTTCCAGGGCCTCAATGTCTTTCTTGAAGTACGGGGCCCAAAACTGAACACAGTACTTGAGGTACGGCCTCACTGTCTCGCTCCAATTTATAGGAGGGAGAGGAGGATCTTTTAACATCTGTATACCCAGCGTGAGATTAAGAAACAACTGTTCAAATCTTCCTGAGCACTCTTCCGAAGGCAAGCAGCTCTGGAGGAAGGTGTTTTCAAATGTTCCCAAAGTGATGTCGATTGTCACACGGTAGCACCCATCACTTGCCTCCTCAACAAATCAATCAGAGTCTTATCACAATAAATACCTCAGGAAGCAAGCTTTGAGGCAAAAAACAAAGAAGGATTCTCACACTCACCAGTGCTGAGTACAGAGGAATGATTACCTCCCTGCTCCTGCTGGCCACATTATTTCTAATGCAGGTCAGGATGCTGTTGGCCCTCTTGGCCACCTTGGCACAGTGCACACTGTCAGCTCACCTTCAGCCGAGCATCAACCAACACCCCCAGGTCCTTTCCTCTTCACAGTCATCCAGTCACTCATCCTCAAGCCTGTAGCGCTGCATGGGGTTATTGTGGCCAAAGTACAGGAACCAGCACTTGGCCTTGTTGAACCTCATCCCATTCACTTCAGACCAGCGATCCAGCTTATCTAGGTACCTCTGAAGGTCCTCCCTGCTCACAGGCAGATCGGCACTACCTCCCAGTTTGGTGTCATCTGCAAACTTACTGAGGGTAAACTCAATCCCTTCATCTAGGTCATCAATGAATAAGATGGGCCCCAGTACCAACCCCTGGGGGACACCACATGCCGTGCTACATTAGCAGGTTTTATTTTGCATTAGAAAAAGCAAACCTTTCTATCAACTTTTATGACTACTTTTTACCCTTCATTTTGAGAAGTCTTCTTTTCAGTGGATACCTGCATTAGTTATTTTTTCCACAAACTTTACCAGAGTTTTATAATTCTTTGTAGTACAGCCTCGGCTTTCTGAGGCCATGAAATAAAACACAATTTAACAATAAATATAGATATTAAGTATACAATTTGCAGTTGTCTCCAGATTAGAGAGCAGTGCTTTCACAAGGGTTTTCAAAACCAAGTTTTCTTGTTCGTAAGCTGTGAGTGCCTGGGTATATTTCAAAGCTGAAATATACCCCTGATTTAAAAGCTATCTACTTCCATTTGTGCTTTTTCCATAGAGCAGACAAAAGAAGTATCAACTGGCAAATAAACCAAACAAATAAATAAGGAAAAGGTATAGACTGTGTGATCTGTCTGGTGTGTCTCCCTCAAAAAGGGGCAAAATTGTAAGTGGACACCAGAGAAACTAAAGACTAGGATATTTTGCTGCAGTTTGTGAACAATCTGATCTCTTAATCCAGCTGCTACTTATACGTGCATGTTATGCTAATTACTTATGTAAATTATTTAGTGGTTATGTTTATTTTGTGACACTTTGGCTTTCAGTATGTTAAGAAAATAACAAATTAGTAGGACACTTTTTATTTAAAGGGCTTTGATCATGAACGTCTTAAACAACTGAAATATTCTGGTCACATATGTGAAAGTTCTGTGACAGCTCTGATCTGTTCTGTGGATATAATGCAGAGATGGCATTCATCTTCTATAGTCTCATTGCCTGTTATTGCAAAGTGCAATTTAAATACTTTCAAATTTAGGAACATAATTCAAGGAGTACTTTCAGTAAATGTGATTTCCATTGCATCCTTTTCTTTGGAGAGACTCAAGACCTGAATATTAACAACAACAAAGTAACAGCAAAGATGGCTGATGGTGGGAAATCTTATTAGTAAACAAGAGCTGCATCTGAAAAATATTGTCATTAAAAGCTATGTAGTAGTTAATTGAGTCTGATATGAAATTTAGTGCTGGAAAGTTAATGACTAAAGCAGCTATTTCACACAGCTTGGTTACTGCAGGCTCTATAATGATCTCCTTTGCTTCACAGCAACAATGAAATTAACCTCTCTTTTGTCCTGCAGGTGTTGTGTTCTGATAATGCATATCCTTTACAAGTATGAGCAAATTATTTGCTTTGCATACAAATTGAGCATAAGCTGAATCCATATGGAAAAGAAAATAAACACATTTTTGAGATAAAGAATATACAATTAACTGTAAGTCAAAATTTGGGAAGATGGCATCTTGGTTGACTTAAAATAACAGATCAGATAGGATTATTTTTTTTTTCTGGATATCTACTGCCTTAAAACCTCTCTGTACATAAATCTATTTAGGCCTCATTTCAGCATATGAAATAAAGGAAACCCAGAATTTTAAGTAGGGTTGCATAAAAAGTGGTGTTAGGGAGGTGAGAGGAATGTTGTTAGCTTTTGATGATCAGAGTATCTACTGAGTTAAAGGAAACAAACTGTGTTTATAATTTAGAGAGGAGAACATACAAGTGAGAGGGAGAGACTTTTGCTGTTGTGTCAGATTTCTTCAATATCCTTGCAGTCTGTAAAGTAATGAGAAATAAAGTCAAAAATCAAAACAACAACAAAAAAAAAAATGGTGAGAATATTTCAAATGAAAAAACAGGAAATAAAAAAAGATACACATTGAATGAGGAAGGTAAAAAGTGAAATTCTGTAACTTCCTTGGAAGTAAAACACTGAAAACCAATTATTTTACAATAATTGATTTCTTTTCTTTTCTTTTCTTTTCTTTTCTTTTCTTTTCTTTTCTTTTCTTTTCTTTTCTTTTCTTTTCTTTTCTTTTCTTTTCTTTTCTTTTCTTTTCTTTTCTTTTCTTTTCTTTCTTTTTTTTTTTTTTTTTTTTTCGACTGTAAAACTTAAAATTTAAAGGGGAAACTTAATTTCAAACTTATGCTCACAGTTTTGTTATCAAACATCAGCAATGCAACTGTCTCTTGATCCAAAAATACCATACCATAGAATTACAGAATATTCAAGGTCGGAAGGATCATCTACAGGTTGTTTTGTCCATCCCTTTGCTCATAGTAAGATCAACAAGAGATTATTCAAGCTCCGACTGTCTCCGTGGATGGAGGCTCCAGAGCCTCTCTGGATAACCTTTTCCAATGTTCTATCGCCTAACAGTGAATCACACTTTTTATCACACTTTTTTTTACGTTTAAATTTAATTATCTGTATTTTACTTTGTGCCCATTATTTATTTTCACTTGATATTACAGAGTACCTGCCAGTTTTATTCCCTCCCACTGGGTATTTACACACAGTTAAGTTCCCCTGACTATTCTCATCCTAGTGTTAAGAAGTCCCAGCTCTTTTAGTGTCTTCTTGTTTGACAGATGCTTGATAGGAGTCTGGGAAGCTATTGGCATAGCAAATCATTCTGGTCTGCAAGGCACAGCTTCTTGATCATGAGTAGTGACAATGACAAGCAAAATGGCTCTTTCAGAGCCTTCCACATGGAGCACTGGAACACGCTACCTGGAAGTTGTGGAGTCTCCTTCTCTGGAGATATTCAACCCACCTGGATGCCTACCAGTGCAACCTGGCCTAGGGAGCCTGTTTTGGCTGGGGACCTCTCTAGAGGTCCCTTCCAGTCCCTACAATTCTGTGATTCTGTAATTTCTCTCTTCTCCTCCCTCTTTTGTGTGAGGGAAGTTGCAAAGGAGCAGTGTTCATTCTGGTAGGAGTGACTAACAGGAACGTGGCAGGAGGCAGACAACAGTAATGTGATGAACAAATACTTTCTATCCTTCTTTCTGTTCTAAAAGAAGCAGAGTCCATCCAAGGATTTCTGAACTTATACCAAATACAAGCCATATTAAAATAGGCAATAGAATTTTTCTATTAGAAGAGTTACAAGGTTAACATTTCCAGTTATATCTATGAAGTTAAATCTAATATCTCAAAGGAATTGAAATAACTGGAGTTGAAGAAGTAAAATGGAGTAGAAAAGCTAAGAGAACATTTATGCTTAAATACAATGGAGACTGCATCCCCTGGGATGGCAAGCAAGCAATGACATTGCCAGTGTTCTTGAGCCTTGGGATGTCAGCTGTCAGCTGAGACTAGCGAGAACTATAACTGTTTTACAGAAAGAGAAAAATTCCTTTATCTGAGGAAATTTAAGACTAGTTGAATCCATATGTTAGAAGTAAGGAGACTCTGATATACTTAACATCTCTCTCCACTTCAGATGTTATGTTGTGCAGTATTCCCTATGCATCACGTATTAGTTCTATGAAAGGGAATGTAAGCTGCTTTGCTCTCCTATTCCTCACTGCAAGACGATGCAGTCATAAATATACAAATATCCAACTGGATATCTTATTTAGTTTTGTGAGCTGAAGTTTACCACAACAGGATGCACCCATGACTTCCCTGATGACTAGGTTTTTGGACTTTTTAAAAGGCACCAAAGGAATAGTCCTACATTTACGCTGTAGTGGGCAACTGTGCAACTTAGGCAAAAAGCAATTTCTTGTTTGTTTTCCAATTTCACAATGAATGATGAAAATAGAAAAAGGGTTTTACTGCATTACATTATATATATAGTTGGAGTCAGTGTTACACCTGATTTAACCATGTGCTAAAGATACAAAAGAATAATTGGATAAAAATAAAGACCCAAATTAACTTTGTCACTTTATTTTATTTACTCAGATTGAGGACTCTCATCCTTGTTTGTAGAATCTGAAACTCAACCAAGCTTTGTGGTATGTGAACAGATAATCTTGAAAAAATAAGAATTTGTAGGGCAGTGTAATAGCATATTTTTTTACTATAAAAGAATCAGATGTTCTATAGCAAATAATATATTTTTAATAGTTCCAGAAACTCCAAGAGTTTATCTTAAATTTTAAATTCCTTATGAATTGAATAAATATTGCAGACTTGTATTTTCCATTCACTTACATTCTGTCAAATCTATGAAATCACCACTATGACACCTCCTAGCTTTTAAAACAACTTATCCACAGAAACAAAAATTTACTGAATTCATGTGAACTGGGTCTGGGTGACACTTCTCCATGCATGTGATTTTCCTGAAGTTTCTCTCCTTTGTTTCAAGGAATGCTTTCCTACTGCATTTGATGCAAAGACTGCAGCAGAATGTAATTCTAGACCAGTTTAATTTTTTTAACCTGGTAACTCAAAGGTAAAGTTTGAAAAGTTGTCATTTGAAAAGTCTGATGGGAGGAGATTGAATTAGAAAGATCTCATTTACCTACAAGATGGCCTTAACTTTTCTATTCAGTTATTCTCAGAGATTAAAAAAAAAAAAAAAAAAAAAAAAAAAGGTTCATTTTTACTTTTGAGTTTCAGGTTTAAATGCAAAACAAATGCAAGAGCTTTAGGTATCTCATGAGAAGATAATATTATGACTAGTCCATTTTTTTAAAATTCCTCCCTGTAAATAGCAATACCTATCAGCTTGAGATTCCAGAAAGTAGTTAAATATTTGGTAGTGTGCTGGAGCTATATAAATATGAATTAACTCCAGCAGTTTGAAGAATAATTATATTTAAAATATGAACACAGTATATTAACTTGCTGGTAACAATTAATGAGAAAAACTACTAAATTCATCATAGGATAGTTTAATGACTGATTATCACAATAAATACCATTTTGCTGACGAGAATCAAACACCATACTACCTAAGAAAGACATTTTTTACTTTTACAATGTGGCGTCGAACAGACTTTTCTTTCATCCATCCTCCTGCAAAATTTATATCTGACTGTTTTCAAGACCACTGTCCTGCAGCAAATGTTGCCAGCAATACTGAATACTTTCAATTAGTAGTTCTCTACTCCTCTGGTAGCTAAGCAACTGACCTGTGGTGAAGAATACATAATGATCTTCTGCATATCCACCTTGGAGTATCAGACAAAACATAAGATTCAAGGCATGGATTTGTTCACCCATACTGATGACTTTGGCTTAACATTCTGTGAGTTATGAATATATTTGATGTAAATAATTCAAAAATTGGAATAAGTCTGTATATGTATGTTGCTGTATATTTACATATTTATTAGTAATTATGTTGTGGCTGTGCAGAAAACATTCAAAATTCTGTAAATTAAGGTAAATACAATAGTATGTACATTTATAAAAGGCTTTGAATCTGATGTCATCAACACAAAACCAATCCTAATTAAGTATGCAAGGGAAAATTTTGTGGCTTGGTTGTTTTGTTTTGTTTTGTTTTTTAATATTGGGAGTAATATAGTCTTGTTAATAAAGCAGAGTTTATGTAATGGGGATCTGAGTAAAAACAACAGCTGGCGCATACTTAATCCACACAAAATAGAGAGGCTGCTACTTGTCAGGGGGATGGTAGCATGAAAAAAATAGATGAAAGTACAACCTTATCCATTACAAGGCTTTCAACAAGATAAATGTATCTGTAAATCAGAGTTAGCCTGGAAGAATTATAAGAATCCAACAATCTAGAAAAAGCATGCAAAATTATCTCCCTTTAGCTTTGATCAGAAGACTATGCTTATTCTCATTCAGTGAAGCTTTCACAGTTGTAATCCCTTTATGTATGCCTTTGTGTACCATCTGTGGGAGACACAGCGTGGGGAGGACCAGGATGGTGTCATATATGAAGCAAATTAAACACAGATGAAGATCTTTAATAACACTGTCCAATAAAACCAAAAGAAATCAACCACAAGTAACACAAAGGCAGCATTTTAAATTATTGATCTTACATTGCAATGATCTAGATAGTTCAGATAAGAAACAGAAGGACAGTTTGACCAACAGACATACTTCATCCACAAACACAGTGAGGTGAAATATGAATTGTCAAATATCAGACCGGTTTAGCATTAGATTTTACCGTCCCAATTTAAGGAGTGTTTGGATTGGAGTGTAGTTCAGCTTATTCAACAAAGTAAAGAAAACATGGCAATCACTGAGATGAGTGAGTAGTGTTTCAGAGATGCTTGCATCTGAGTAGTGAAATGTATGCCTTGTATGCAGTGCTTCAACAGCTTTTCTTTTTCAGTTATCTCAAGTCTCCAGGGAACTTTTTGGAATTGTACTCTTCTGTAAAATTAATTTGAGAGGAAGAGAAAGTATGGGCAGATAGAAAGACTGAAGAAATAAACAATTAGCTACTGGAAATCTGTGGCTATCTTTGTAATAGTTATTGGTTAAGATAAGAGGAATTTATATTTCTCTTGAAAGCCATCATCCTGATCTTTGAATTGTCTTGCTAGTGGCAAGAATCTAAACATTTGATTTCCTTTATTGAAACAGACACTGGAAGAGTAAAGTCTATTGATATATATCATAACTGTGATTTCCTACAGCAAGTGGGACATAACTTTTTTGACTCTTTGAAGTCCATAAGTGCAAAGCTGTCTTTATATAGATTTTTAGCTACATATGTAAAAAAATATGCTACATACAGAAATAAAAAAAACTCACCCAATTATTAATAAAACTTTCTGTTTACAAATAAAAGATATTTTGCCCAACTGGCATTTCATTACTAGATGCATATTACCAATGTTAAAAACCTTCGTATAAAAAAAATAAAAACCGAAAAACAATGGTTTCTATGACTTGGCTCAGAGGCAGTCTTTATAATCATGGTTGCATCACAGCTTCCTCTGTGATTGACAGATGCCTAAGGACTGCACAGCTGAAATAATATACCTGGCCTGAAGTTGTTTCTTTTGTTAAATTTTACAGATCTCAGAATCTACATATATGAAAAATAGTGCAGGAAAAAGAACACCAATTCATCTATTAAACAAAAATGATGTAAATTTAGAAGTGAGAGATCTAAAACAGATTACTACACATGGTTAAATAACTTACATTCCTGTCCCCAGTTCCCTTCCACAGCAAATATTGGGAATTGTTTGGGGTTTTAAAACTAATGAAGTATTAACATAAACCACACTATCATAGAATCATAGAATGTCTTGGTTTGGAAGGGACCTTGAGGATCATCAGGTTCCAACTCCTGTGCCACAGGCATGTTTCCAACAGCTAGATCAAGTACTAGATCAAGTTGTATATGATCCCATCCAACCTGGCCTTGAACACCTCCAGGAATGGAGTGTCCACAACCTCTCTGGGCAGCCTGTGTCAGTGCCTCACCATTCTCAGTGAAATACTTCCCCCAACATCAAATTTAAATCTTTCCTCCTTTAATTAGATACTTCCCTAACACTATCTATCCAAGTAAAAAGTTTATTTCCCTCCTGTTTATAATCTCCCTTTAAATATTGGAAGGCTGTGATGAGTTGTCACTACAGCCTTCTCTACTCCAGATTGGCAAAGACCAACTGCTTCAGCTTGTCATCATAGGAGACATACTCATCATCTTTGTTGTTCCTCTCCAAAAGCTCAACATCTTTCCTGTGCTGGGGGTCCCAGACCTGGATGCAATCCTCCAGATGGAGCCTCACGAAGCCTGGAGCTGGACTATAACCTCCCTTGTCCTGCCAGCCACCCTTCTGATGCAGCCCAGGATACAGTTGGCCTACCTGGCTGCAAGAGCACACTGCTGGTTCATGTTCTGCTTTTCATCTATCAGGATCCCTAAGTCCTTCTGAGCAGGGCTACCTTCAATGTGTTCCTCTCCCATTCTATATACATATCTGGAATTACCTTGACCCATGTGCAAAATCTTGCACTTTGCTTCGTTGAACTTCATTAGGTTCAGCAGACTTTTGAGCTCATGTTAATTATGAATTTTTCCTTCATTTAAAGGAGATGATTTTGCTTGGTAACAGATATAAAATCTATAATGAATAGACCTAGGTTCTTTTCCAGACTAGGACTTAGAGTCCCTCTGTGGTATGAGGAGAATAAATCATGAGCCCTCCCCTTACAACATCCATTTTATAAATAGCATGCAGTTATTTTCAAAAGGAGCCACTCTGCATATAAAACTCTAATTTAAAATTATCTCTCTTTTTTTTTTTTTTTTTTCAAGTTTTATCTTCATTTTTATTGAGTACATCTAGTTCTCAGTCTCATTCTTTGTGAATTTAGTGTGAAGAAAATTTCATAGGTGCCATTCTGTCAGCTGTCACAGCCATTCCAAATAATATCAGCCTATTGCCACCAGAGTGGATGTCTAGCCATTAAGTACATATCTGTCTGTCTTACAGTGTACAAATCACTTTATTTTTCCAGCTAATCTGCCTGTGACAGGCTGATATCTCTCAGAAGAACAGCAATTACTGCCAAGGTGTAAGCAATGGTAGTATTCAATGCCAAACTAGAGTAATTTAGTGGGGGAGAGGAATAAATACTTTAACATCTAAAATTTCTTCCCAACTTGATTTGTATTTTTCTGAATTCAGGGGAATTGTACCTGTTAGATATTGCTCAGTCATGAGCATGTCTTCATGAGGGGGACGTGTGGAGTAGAACTTTTCCATTTTAAGCTTGGGATAGTAATACTTTCCAATAATATCTACATGCCAAAAGGAATCACTGAACAATTTAGTAATAAGTGCATTTACTAGATGAGCAGCATCAGAAAGTGACAATCAGGGGAAAGGAAGATTGGTTTTAGATTGGCATTAGCTATTCTTTAAACAATGTGCTTATACATCTACATGTGTGAAATATGGGAACAAAGGACTAGCTCCACAATTCTGATGTGATTCCAACTCCTGCAAAGCAAAGAACTAACTGCTGTAGGACTCAATATTGAGAGTTTTAAAATATTTTCTTAAGAAGTTTATGGCAATTGACAATTGATGTAGAACTTTTGCACCTTTTTCTATGCGACTGTAAAACTGCCTTTCAAAGTCACTTCCCTGTCATAAGCTCAAAGTTTTTTTTGCTCTCGTGGTGTTTTATTTTTACCAAAATCTAGGCAAGAGCAATATTTCTCCTGTAAGATGATGTTATTTTTCCTTATGTTTATAATAAATATTGATTTCAGTGTACAAAGAAATCAAACAAGGAAGGATGCATAATTTGTTTGTAGGTAAGTACTGGAACAGTACAGTACTTACTTTGCATGTTCTGTTTATGGGCCAGTTCTGTAGTATATGAAGGCAGTAATCAGCTCAAGTAAATCAGAGAATTTCTGGGTTCTGAAAGCTACATGTAATCCCAGAAAGGCAAATCTTTTCAGAGAGCAGTCTCTGAAGGAGGGCTTTGCAGTCATGTGCTTGTGCAGTATCCCAACTGTTTTTCCTGCATGAGTCAGAAACGAAAATCTGTCGGAGCTCTCAAGCACAGACTGAAACATGGTATCTCTAAATTGAATAGATGTATTGCTATAGATTATTTATTTTCTTGCACCTAAACATTTATCTGTTTTCAGGGTATGTGGTGTAGGAGGTATTGATTTCCCACAGCTGTGACAATACAGCAGTATGAGCAGTGCTGTATCCAGCACTGCAGTGCAAATCTGAGAAGGTGCAGGAAATTGCTGTACTGGCTGTTCACTGAAATTACAAGCTAAGGAATTAGTAACACAAAATGTTTCCATTGAGGTGTGGCTTCTGTTGAGGACTTCCAGCCACAAGCCTTAAAGAATGCATCACAGAAACAGATTGAACTTTGAAGATTCACAAAATGTTGTAACATCCTTTATCTGCTTGCTAACTCTTTAAATTATATTGTATTCACTGAGATCTTTCTGAAAAGATACACTACTTGAGATATTCTCTTGAAACTGAAGTGGTGATAAGCTAAATATCTTCAAAATATTATTTCTTTATGTTCTGTACAGTAGGTTGATGGGGATTTTTCATTTGATTCATTTTCATGTAAACTTGCTTCTACAGTATGAAGGAAAAAGCAGTGATTTATTCTCATATTCTACTGCATTCAGAATGCATGTTGTGGAAACATACATAGTGAGAACTAATGCCATTCATTAGACTATGCCCCGTGTCCAAAACCTTTTTCCTTTCTTTTTTGTCAGTACTGAACAACATGAAAAAGGGAAAGGAAATCCTGCAAGGTAAGTAGCAGCAGAGGTTTTTTTTGCAGAGAAATTTTTTTTTTTTCAGCAGAGGAATTTTTGCTCCTGATGTAGTTAAAGTGAGTTGAAGACATAAAAGGTTGCTAGTTTGATGATACTATGACAATTAAGAAGAAATAAATAAATACATAATAAATAAATACTGTAAAAGATGGTTTTCTGAACTCTTTTTTTTTTTTTTTTTCTTGGCTAAAATCTTGTTTCATGAAGACCGTAACTGGCAACTGCAAATTATCTAGGGGGGCAAGTGGAGGGTGTCACTGTTTCACAGTACTTCTGGTTATGATTGTAAAGATAAGATGAACCGGGGGGAGGGGAGGTGTCTTTCGGTGGGGAGGGGAGTGCGGCTTGAAGGAGCTGACCACTGCAAAAGGCGATAATGCTTGTGCGTGGCAACAAAGACACCACGCCCTGCTGGTTTATCTGTAGGTCCAGGTGTGTCACACTAAGAGAGAAAAGAAGAAAAAAAAAGAAACTGAGAAGCAGGGGATAAAAAGGTCTCCACTGAACTAAGTACTTGGGAGAGGAACTCCCTAAGAAAAGAAATCTTAGGAGGGAAAATCGCCTAGAAAAGAAACCACTGCGGTGGAGGAATTCCCAAGCAGAAAAAAGCCTCTTAGGAAAGAACCCCTGGGGTCTGCTTGCTGCGAGGCTTCCTGGCTTTCTCTCACCTCCTGTGGTGACTGGATGAGTTCTTCAGATCAGCGGAAAACTATGAGCTACACTGGAAACTTCCCTCTTGCTCTTCACAAAGACTTCTTGCTTTTATTTCCCAATCTTTTTTCTATCACCTATTTTCCCTTCCCCATCTCCCTGATTTGCTAGGATTTGTAATAAACTGATCAGGCAAACATTTGACTCATTATGTCTTAATCTTGCCTTCAGGTATATATATATATATATAATAGAACTTCTTCTCCCTCCTAAAACTGGAGCTAGACATGTTTAATTTTTTTTTTTGCTAAAAAATAAATAGAATAGAATGACTGTCATTTGCAATTTTTTTTTCCTGGATTTACACATAAATGAAAATAATAAGAAGAATTGGCACCTGTATAGCTATAACAGAAGTGATTATTTTGATGTTGCTTTATTTCTTCCTTGATAGAAGAGAATATATACAAATGATGCCTCTTATTTTATTCTGTTGGCCCACAAAGTCAAAGGTGGAGGTTGAAAATTTCAATATTCCATTACATTTTGTTGCCATGTGACAGATGACAGCAGAGGGCAGTCTGACAGAATGGCGTCTGATGTGAAAGTGTGAATGAAGCAAAGATGTGTCATTGAATTCCTTGTTGAAAAAATTGTTCACATTGACGTTCACTGACAATTACTGAACAGTTATGGAGACCCCACAGTGGATATGCACACAATGAGGAGGTAGGGGGTGCATTTTAGCAGTGTTGATAGCAATGTTAAAGACAAACTACGTTCCAAGAGGACTTGCAGATTTTTACTAGCAGGGATTGCAGGATCTTGTCCGATCTTGTCCATGGCTGCTGAAAATGTATAGCTAGTGGTGGTAACTGTGCTATAAAACAGTGTTTTGTAGTTGAGAATTTGTTCTATAGTACAGTGTAATTGTCTCTTTGTTTCTGTTGTGGTTATCATGGAAATAAATAGGAAGCATTACTTTTGGAATGACCTACATATAATGACCTCATCAAAAAAAGGAAAGCTGAGAGATTAAGGATGAATTAAAACTCATCAGCAACATTCAGAAAGAAAGAGTAAAAGCTAAGTGACAAAAACATAAATAGAAAACTTGACACTAGTGAGTTAGCATTGCTGAGTGACAACAGTTCATATTTAGCTGTGGATTTGTTTCTTCTTGGATACAAAATTCAAAGACTTCTTTTCCTGAACAAGAATCAAGAGATTGTATTTGGTAGATGAAAGAAATCTTTCAAGAACTTCTGTCAGCATTTAAACCAGCAAGATTTTAAACTGTATTATGTTTTTCTTTAAGGTTTAGGCATTTTTTTTTTTTTAATTACTGTTTATTCCTCACTGCACATTAGGGGAAAAATACATCAGTAAGGAATACCCTTAGAAGCATTCTAGACCTTTTATCATCCTTTTAAAATCAACCTTATTAAATCCTTTGTGGAATCCAGTCTGCTGGTTTTATTCATTCTGAGTTTATCTTGTGATTACGTACAATAGTAATAACGTTCTGTAACTGCTTTCTCTTCCTTCCCACTTTTCACCTTACCACAAATTATGTCTTTACAAAAGCTAATGTTTGTTGTTCTTCCTCACACAATGAATAAAAAATGAATGTGCATAGAATAAACAATTACACAATTATTTTTTTTATTAAAGAACCAACCTGATGAAGTGTAATCTCAATGAATAGAGAAATTTCTAGCATTTTCATTGTAGCAGCTGATCCTTACATGATAACAAGAAAAAGCATTAGCAGCACATAAAAAATTCTTCACTCTGAGCAATTAATCTGCTTTTATCTCTGACAGATAATCTTTAAAAATTAAAAAACAAAACACAAATGAACAACAAAAACAAACAAAAAAACCCCACCCAAACAACAAATAAAACCCTGAGGTTTTCTGGAGTATATCTTCATTTTTTTACAAATCTGCACCACAGATAAACAATTAATTTCTTAATTTAGTAACATCTGGGGATTCATTTGTTGCTAGTACACCTCCAATAGAAGTGTCTTTTTCCATAGGAAAACTTGCAACTTGCAGATCTCAAAAGGAAACTTTGTTTTAGAAAATTAAAATCCATTTCCAAACTCCCGTACACTGGAATTCAATGCATCAGTTTTCTCATTGCTATGGCCAAATACTATAACTTGACTCTTGCATTATATCTTCCCTTTGAGCAAACTGAGACTGTTACTGAAAAAATTATAAGAAGAGAGGCAAGACTTCAAAGGTAAATGAGAGTACATACTGTGTGGGACAAAAGTTGTGGAAAAGCTCTGCAGTTCTGATTATCCTTCATGTAGTTTGCTAGGGGTATGTGTGAGGAACTCAGAGTTCCTTGAGTATACTCTTAGCCCATATATGGTAAAGAGGCACATATGTGAACAACTTCAAGAGATTCTTTTCTACCCTAAATATTCCTCAAGTTTATTCCCACTATCACACTTGCAGGCAAAATTATTCCTGTTTGCAACAGGCTTTGAGATCTTCAGATAATATTAACATATTGTTAACAATTATTCTATGGGGCTAATTTGACACAGTTCTGGCTTCATGATATCTAAACTGAGGACTTGCTGCAGAATACTATGTGTCCTATATAGCCAATGTATCTTATTTTCTTTTATGTAAAAACAAACAAACAAACAGAACACGTGCCAGAGAGTTCACACCTAGATCTCATCCTATTGTAGTTATGAGATGGCTTTAATAAACAGACTGGTTAGGGAACTGGAGAATGTTCCTCAAACCCTCAGGAAATAAACACTAGTAGATTACTTTTAAATACTTTAAAATCATGGAAAAAGTGAAGAAAAAAAAAAACCTCACACACAGTAATACAAAAGATATCTAAGTATTTTTAGTTATGGAAAGCAGCTATGGTTTTTAAAGTCATCCAGATCTTGCTATAATAAATTTCAGATGAAAGTTAAATAACATACATTTTTCAATGTTATTTTCGTTTATCTAAATCAGAGAGTAATCTTATGCTAAGATCTATATTTAGTGTTAAAAAGTCTTCTAAAAACATTTTCCTTCATGTTATTGTCAGCATGAAAGACAAAGTATTCTGAAAACTGGATCAGGAAATGACATCTGCAATGATATCCATCTATTTTGACTTTGATAAGCCCTTTGAGAGAACTCGACTCAGAAGATCAATAAAACAACAAATCAGCAAAATGTACAATTTTTTCTTGCTTTTACCCGTAGGAAAGTTGTGTCCTTAACAGCTACAGCGCCTTTCTCCTTCATAATAAACATTGCACATTGTATCAGAAAAGGGTATTTTGTTATCAATGTCTGACCAAACAATCACCTCAGCTAAAAATATCTTCAGAAGTCACTAATAGAGTGACACATTTCATTTATACTTCCATAAATATTAATTGATACAACACCCCTTCAGCAATTCTGTGATGACACCAAACTGAGTGGTGCAGATGATACAACAAAAGGAAGGGATCCCATACATGAACGAACTCAAAAGTTTGGCCCAGTGAACCTACTGAAGTTCAGCAAAGCCAGGTGCAAGGTATTACACTTGTGTTGGGGCAATCCCAAATATGTGTACATACTGGGAGCCATTCTATGGTTCTATGATTCTATGATTCTGTGATTCTGTATGTACAAATCCAGATATGCTCACTAGAGTTGGATTACGCTTAGCAAGACATTGGTGATGTCTTGATTTTCAGGGTCAACTAGATTGACTACTAGTTATGTCCTACTAGCCAGAATAAAGCATTTCATTACCAGTTAATGTTTAGTTTCTAGATATTTTTAATTTGTAATGCTAGAAAACATAAATATCTCTTTAGAGGCAAAACTCATTGGTGTTATTGTTATCAATTATTATGTTTTCATGTGTATCATGATATCTTAAGTTATGTATTGCCCAATCTGAACTGAAGTACTTTATATGCAGATTTAAGGTATCAAGCATTTGACTTTAAAAAGTGGTTCTGGTATCCTGAGTTCCTCAATAATAATAAAATCTTACATTCCAACAGAGAAGGATGGATAATCAGATTTTTAATTTGCATCAGGCGTATTAATTGCAGAGTAGGATTTCCATATAAAATATCAATGTACTGGAACAAACAATTAATGCATAAGAATACGAACACTTACATTCATTTCTTGAGATTTAAAAGCAATTTTTTTTTGTTTTCATAAATCTCAATTGTAGGTTTTTTGTTTCATTTTATTTTAAAGTCTGTAAATGAGAACAACAGAACCAATGTTTTCTTAAAACCTTAATTAGCTAAAGTGTTAATAACGGTTTTCTAGTCATTGTATTGGCAAACAAAACAACAAACCATTATGGAAAGAAAATAATTTACATGGTATGGGAAAACTTTTTAGAATAGCTTTTAAGAAACATGACATGGAAAGAAATACTGAATTCAGGTTTTACCTTTTTTTCTTTCTTTCCTTTCCTTTTTTTTTTTTTTTTTTTTTTTTTTTTAAAGTGGGAGATAATAAAAGTACATTTGGAAGTGAAGTTCAGCAGGGAACTTGCAAAGTGGCTTGAATGATACAGCATAGCAACTTTATGCTTTATATTTTATCTGATTCATTCAAATTATAAACATAATTCAAGAGGTATGTTTTAATATGTATTAATAGTAACAAAATATTCTATCTATATCGATAAATTTTGATTGTTTAAAAAACAGGTAAGTAAATATTAGATAAAAAGGATTCTTTCTGACCATTAACAGTGGAGGAAAAAAAAAAATCGTGTTTTTTACATTCTTTGTCTCATTATTTATACATGTGATCAGTCATACATCTTTTTGTTCAGTGTTCCATACTAGAATGTGACTACAATAGAAATATGCTCTTCTCAGAACAAATGAATTCACGTTAGGTTTACATTGTGGGTTTTTTTTTCTATAACTCCTTGGTTTCAAATGACTAATCCTTAATGGACCTTTCACTTTCCTTTTCCTTCTCTTAAAAAACCAGTAAATATATGCAAGTCTTTCTCTTTAAAGCCAAACAGAAAGAGAAAATATTTGAGTTCGAATGCCACAGCTGCAGGCAGTGAATCACACTAGGGAAGAGTGGAAATACCACTGACATAATGCAACAAGAGGTCTGATTCATTTTGTGTCTGAAGCAGTCATTGTGGTCTTAAAAAGCTGAAATAAGTTTTCTTTGCAGTCTTCACAGGGGAAAAAAATGAGAACATCATCCTTACTAGCTCAAAAAAGGATTCCACTTTTTATTTATTTCTACTCCTATTTCTTGTTTTTACTTATCTTCCTTAGTTTCCTACTATTTTGCAACTAGCTTGACTTTGCATATAATAGCAAAACTGAATTAGAGATAGGATGTTAAAGAGAGCCAATCAATATATTCCTGGCCCTCTCAGTCCCAGCTGAGCTTGTGATAAGCAATTTAGTTGCTGTATAAGAACCAGATCCAAGGATCTCTTCAGAGCCCTTGTTTTAGGCTTCTAATGTAGGGCAGTCAGAAAACCTTGTTTCCAATCTTGCACACAGGGGGAGTTAGTATTCCATCTGTTCAAGATCTTAGTGGAAGTACCTGCCTAGGATCCTCTCTAAATACGCAGGACTCCACTCAGTATGCATAGACACTCTTTATATAGCTTCCTACAGATCATCAATAGTGAATAATGAAGAGAGTAATATTAAATTCAGACTTTTAGATTCTTTACTCAAGGCTGTAGGGAGGTTTTGTCCTCTTGGGATCCTAATGCCTGAATTTTCACTTGAAGGACTTTAAAGAGCTCAGGAACTTTCTTTAAAAAAAAAAAAAAAAAAAAAAAAGAACTGGATTAATGATTTAAAAGTTTAGCTACTTACAGATGAAACGATGACTGCAGTAAAAATCTACTGGTTGCAGTACTTGTCTGGAAACAATCCTTGTTACTGCTTCAAAATATTCAGACACTGTTGTCCATCCCTCCATATAGTGCTATATTCAAATGGCAATTATCAGGGCAGGATGACAGAAAGAAAGAAGAGATGAAGTAAGGACGGGAGAGGGGATGGTAGTTGATATGAATCCTCTTTTGAAAAAGATGCAATGAAATATATGCTTGTTAGAATCTCCAGTGAGTGCTTTGGATATGAGAATAATGCTTGTGTCCTAAAGTGGAAATTGTAATTATGTGTTTAATGTATGTGAATAGGTGCACTTTGAGAACACTTCTCAGATCAGTTATCAGCTGTGTTAGACAGTTATATGAATAACTTCAGGATGCTGACCAACCTTAACTCAGGTCAACATGGATGATGTATCAACCTGCTCTGTCTTTTCAAGAAAATGTAAGGATGTAGAAGAACTCAAATTTTTACCGGATGTTAAAAGTTTTATCTTAGAAAGTTCATAGATCTCAAATTGTTCCTAGAAAGCAAAAATATTTTAGGTAATTAGTGTTGTAGTAACTTTCTCATTTTCACATAATAAAAAATGGCTAAAATTTGCTAATATTTCAACACTTTATTGCAGTATCTTTTTCTACAATTTAATAGAGATTTAAATTCAAGTTATATTTTATATGATTTTAAATCTTTAGTCATACCTATATGTACTGAAATTCATGTATATTCCAAAACTAAAACCTAGATTTAGGTGTCTATATGCAGCAAGAATATGGCTCAGAATTGAGTAAGCTCCAACAAATGGGATCTGTTCCGTTCTGAAGAGATACAGGTAGTATATTTAAAAACCTCAGGCAGATGTATCTTGTAGAAGCCATTGTTTTAAGCCTCCATAAATCAACATATAAAAATGACAAAATATACCAGCTCCCCACTTTTTATTTTAATCATAAAACATAGCGTTAGCTGTATTTTATTATATATATTAAGGAGTTGCAAACTCTGAGTCTTGCCAGGCACTGCCTATGAACTCAAACAAATAGGAATCCTTAACAGGAAAGGTACTAAAATGCAGGGAAATTACTGTTCTGAGAGCTTTGGCATGGTTCTTGTTGCTAGGGAAACCACTTCTTTGTCTCGACGTGTTCAGAATGGCTGCCTCATTAGACACTGAACCTGATCATCACTTTATTGCATGGGGAAAAAAAAAATGAGAAGAGGAAAAGCTAATGAGACTGCAAATCTATAAAAAAAACATCAAGAATGAACAGGAGTAATCTTAAATAAAGCTATGTATAATTATAATCATAATTATGTTCTTTTAAGAGTAAATTTACCTAGGCTACTTCATTCCAAATCTAGCTGAAGGTGAAGGAATGAACAATTCTTCTTTCTTGCTTGCCTTTTAATGAATAAAAACCAAAATTAATAAAAGAAAACAGAAACAAACAAACAAAATCCTCCCCCAGAACAAGAACCACGTAACTGGCCAATCATTTATATTTTGTCTAAGATAAATATCTTTCTATTAAACACTGTAAAACATATATTTAATATGGTCATCCAGTTTATTTAACAGCTTGAGACATTGCTTTAGTGTTGCTGCAGCAGATTTTACTGGTGAAATCAGAAGCATAAAATGTCAGAGAAAAGCCTAGAATGGTGCATTTATTACTCTGATCATAAAGAGGAGTGTTGAAAAAATAGTAAAAATGTGAAAATATATAGTGATGGGAGAGTTGCTTTATGCTAGCTACCAAGTTTTAAGCAAGATTCTCAAACCAGAACCACATAAACACCTGAAATGCAGCAGAGTTAGATGCAGCTTCAAGGCTTTACTCATTGGTAATTCAAGTAAGAATCCAAGGTCCCTCAGGAGCTCAGCTCCTGCGCTTGGTTGTTGAGAATAGCCTTTGAAAACAGGGTCAGAGCTTAACCCCCACCCTCTGTGGCTCATAAATAAATAAATAAATAAATAAATAAATATTAAAGTTATCATTCCCACAACTCGGTTCTATGAGAGGAGAAGATAAATCCAAATCACAGGGGAGACAGTAAAGAAATGCCTAACTTCTCTATTCATATTTATGTATGGGGAAAATACAGATGAAATGATGACTGCAGTAAAAATCTACTGGTTGCAGTACTTATCTGGAAACAATCCTTGTTACTGTCTCAAAATATTCAGACACTGTTGTCCATCCCTCCATATAGTGGTATATTCAAATGGTTGCAATTATCAGGGCAGGATGACAAACCAGCCATTAGCTATTTTTTCTTTTTTTTCTTTAGTTGTATTAGTTGTGAAGGTGAGTAGCTAGGTGCATAAATACCATACATAGCCAGGTGGTCTGATAGATGAAGGAGTTACTTTCCACAAGTATAAAGAAACGACAGAAATTTACACATACCTTCCATCTTAGTGAGAACTTAGTCAGCTGAATGTCTGATTGTAGCCTAACAAGCAAAAAAAATTAAAAAAACAACACAAATATAAAAATATTTTTATTTGTAATACAATGACTACGTTATTTTATGATAAAAGTATTCTTTTCATAAATAATAATGTTTTTCATGCAACAAACACTCTCATTTTCAAGGAGAGTTTATTTTAGCATTATTAAAATGTGGTTTTCAGATTACAGCTATAGGAGAAGACTAAAGAACAGTGTAATCACCTATCCACTACATGCCAAGAACACACACTTGTTTTTCCTCAGAAACAAATGCTTTTCATTTTCATGACTAATGCTCTCAAAATTTAATGAAAGAAGAGTCACTACCAAGATAAATTATTCTTCCAAATGATGCAGAGGGAACTACTCTGGAGGGCTTCTGTAATCCCCAGTGTTTTGCTTTCACTACAGTATTCTTTTAAGCAGAGTTACACCAAGAGAAGAACTAGATGGAGATATTTAGAATCAGTATGTAAAGCAAGAAATAGTACTGAGAAAGCTACGAGATCATTGTTTGAAGTAGGTGTAATGGAAGATTTGAAGAAACTATTCTTTGAACCACCGACTTAAGAACACCTTTTGGTAAATAGAGTGGAAGTAACTGTTTCATCTTCTCTTCCCTTTTGAATAGACACAGACAAGAATACCAACTTTTGAAGAAGAAGGTTAAGAAATGCTGCCTGAATGTTAATACGCAGATATGTGAGCCTCAATGTCCATGAGAAAAAGTAATTAATTAAAGATACAGTTATAACTGCACTGTAGTTATAATAATCACTCCATTTGGTTATGATAGTTCATCAGAATGGGACTGAGTGTTTCAGGACTTCAGCGTGAGATGCATTTCAGAGTCCCGTTTATGTTCTGAACTGTCAAATTACCAAAATTTCTTGAATTTGTCTCTACTGTCATAATTTCTTGATTGCATTTCTCTACTGACATAATTTCTTGATTGCATTAACAGACCTAAAATGTGAAATCCTTTTTTTTTTTTAATAGAGGAGCTCAAAGTGAGAATTGAAGAGTTTTCAGTGACTTGATTATCACTCAATGTGGGTAGAAAAAAAATGTTTAGAGCATAATAAATGCTTTTTTACTTTTTTTTTTTTTTTTTTTTTTAATTAAGGCACACAAAAAAATGTAAACTTTTGATCCAGAATAGTTTTTAAGCTTCTATATTAATTTTAGCCTTTAGTAAGAATAAATTGGGAATTTTAGTTGCTAAAAACAGCACAAGTTGTTCTATTTTTGTGGACCAGAATCTCATTTTTGAGAAGAAACAATTTCCAGTGCATTTACAATTGTACATAATTTCTAAAACCTAGATTTATTAGTGCACTGAAAATAATATACACAGTTTTTAATATACAAAACTGAATAATATACCTAATAGCTTACATTCCTTTATTTTTAAGCTGCATTTTGAGTTATAAAGAAAAAGTCTTATCAAAATTTAAACCTGTAAATTATTATGCAGATAACATGCAAGCCCTGGGGCAGAAATGGGTGCACAATCACCATCACAGCTGAATCAGAAACTTCCAAAACTAAAAATATAACCAGTTCTAGTTGGATGTAGAAGACCATGAAGGAAGTAAAAGGCACTTAAACAGTCCATATAACCCTTTGAAGTCTTCAGGCATAAGTTCTTACATAATTCTTCAGCGCACAAACTGATGCATCAGCATGCAAGCCAGCCTTTCAATATGAAATCAGAAAACATACCAAAAGATTTGAGTCTTTTCAAGTGATGCAGCTCACAAAAGTGCTATGATGTCACGTGCATCTGGTCCTCTTATTTTAGCCTACCTCTAAGGCAAGAAAACAGAGGGACAACTTTGTCCTTCTGCTTATGACAAAGCACATCCTCTGGTTAGACAACTAGAAGGACTGAATGACACACATTATATATCTATGAGGGCTGCTCTGAAAGTGATGCCTTTTATTTTATTATGTGGGTGATACATCAGTAGAGGTCAAATCTTCCCACAAATATTCTATTACATTTTGTTGCCATGGGACAGATGGCAGCAGTAGGGCAGTCTGATGAAGTGGTGTGAGACCTGGAACTTTGTATAAAGCAAATTCCTCCATGTTGGAAATATTACCCATTGACATTCATGGACATTTGCTGAATGTTTATGGAGACAAAACAATGCAGGTGAGCAAGTGAGGTGGTGTGTGGTATATTTCAGCCAAGGTGAGTGTGACAGTGGGTTACTTACACTGGTGCAGAGTTTTACAAGTAAGGATCGCAGGATCTTGTTCGTTGCTGGTGAAAATACATAGATAATGGTGACAACTACGTTGCAAAATAGTGTTTTGTAGTTGAGAATTTGTTCAATCAAACAGTGTTATTGTGCTCTTTGTATCTATTATCAAAATTATTTATAGAAATAAATAGGAAGCTTTACTTTCAGAGCAAAATATTTGGAATAACACATCTAAAATTTCATTTCTAACTTTTTTTCCTGTATGTCTATGATTTAGCTTTTGGAATTCCTATGAAATAACACTATTGCTTGCATCTTTGTGACTGATATTTCTTGTCCATTCAAGAGTATTTGAAAATATACAAAAAGACACTTTCTGTTCGGGGTTCAAAATTTTAGTTCTAGGTGCATGACACTATTGGTCAAATGCAAAAATAGGAATAAATTAACCTGTTGGTAGCAATTTAACACTGCATGTCTTATTCCCAATCACATGATGCAGAAAACAGCCCTGACACTTCTGTGATTGCTCCAGTCTACTCTAAACAGGAGGTGGCAGTTCTAGTCTTTGATCCCATATGCTGCAGAGATATAAAATGGCAGTAGCTAGCTGAGGAAGACATTTCCACAATATGCAAGCTAAACAGTTTTTCTAAGGGTAGCTAGAGCTGCTTCTCTTAATTCCCTTTTGCAGGAGACTGAAAAGTGTTACAGAGAGAATTAAGAAAAAAAAAAAAAAAAACAACACAGTTTTCTGACAGCTTGGTAGTATGATAGAAACTCTACTGCATTCAAGCCTTCCTTTTTCTTTTTTTTGCCCCATGTGTTACCACATAAATAATGTAATTTTTTTGGTCTTTTATAGAAATATCCTCTCATCTTCTCCTTTCCTTTCTCCTACTTTTGCAAAGCTTTTTTAGCATAAAAATGCAGTTTATGCTATGATACTGAAATTCCACTTAAAATCAAGCTAATACACCCCTGTTGCAACATATAATGGTGAAATCCAGTAGGAGTGGCCCCCAAATTTGACACAGCCTTACACAGTCTATTGTGCAATAGACCATTACTTTTTCAATTTCTGTTATCTTCCAAATATGTCACAGAATCACAGAATTGTAGGGGTTGGGAGGGACCTCTAGAGATCATGAATCCCAACCCCTCTTCAAAGCAGGCTCCCTACAGCAGGCTGCACATGATGTCCTTCATTTTGCTCACCAGTGCGGAGAAAATCATTAATGATGTTAAGGTTGGAGGCAGCCTGAATTGCAGTGACCACGCTCTGGTTGAGTTCATGATCTTGAGGGATGTGGCCCTGGTGAAGAGTGGCGTCAGGACCCTGAACTTTGGGAGAGCAAATTTTAAGCTGTTCAATGGACTGTTGGCCGAGATCCCCTGGGATGCTGTCTTTGAAAACAAAAATGTTGAGTAGAGCTGGTTACTCTTCAAGGATGCCTTGCTGAGAGTGCAAGAACTCTCCGTCCCTCTGAATACGAAAGCAGGCAGAGGAGGTAGGAAGGCAGCATGGCTCAGTAAGGACCTGCTGGGCGCGCTGAGAGTGAAGAAAGGTGAGTACAAGCTCTGGAAACAAGGGCATGTCACCTGGGAAGAATACAGGGATGCCGTCTGGACTTGCAGATGTGGGATCAGGAAAGCCAAGGCGCAGGCGGAACTGAACTTGGCGAGGGACATGAAAAAAAAAAGGAAGACTTTCTACAGGTACATTGGCCAGAAGAGACAGGCCAAAGCGAGTGTACCTCCTTTGGTAAATGTAAAAGGAGAACTGGCTTCAATGGACAAAGAGAAGGCTGAGGTACTGAATGAGTTCTTTGCCTCGGTCTTCACTGGCGGCCAGGATTCCAGTACTTCTCATGTCCCTGAGCCCTGCATCTCTACACCTCTGAGTGGGAACCAGGGTGGTAAATCCCCCCCCACTGTGAGGACAGAGCAGGTCCGAGATTGCCTCATGAGACAGAATGCGTACAAGTCTATGGGGCCGGATGGCGTGCATCCCAGGGTTCTGAAGGAGCTGGCTGAGGTGGTTGCAGAGCCGCTCTCCATCATATTTGAAAAGTCGTGGCTGTCAGGTGTGGTCCCGGATGACTGGAGGAAGGGTCACGGTCACTCCCATTTACAAGAAAGGGAGCAAGAAGGACCCCAGGAACTACAGACTGATGAGTCTCACCTCTGTGTCTGGGAAGATCATGGAACAGATCATCCTGGATGACATGCTTGATCACACGAGGAAAGGGCATGTGATCCTTGACAGCCAGCACGGCTTCACCAGAAGAAGGTCATGCTTGACCAATCTGGTGGCCTTCTATGATGGAGTGACGGCATCGATGGACAAGAGAAAGGCGACCGATGTCATTTACCTGGACTTGAGCAAGGCCTTTGACATGGTCCCCCACCACATCCTTCTCTCCAAAATGGAGGGATTTGATGGGTGGACCACTCAATGGATAAGAAACTGGTTGAAAGGCCGCAGACAGAGGGTGGTCATCAGTGGCTCTATGTCCGGTAGGACGGTAACATGTGGCATCCCCCAGGGGTCTGTCTTGGGACCGGTGCTCTTTAACATCTTTATCAATGACATCGATGACAGAATCAAGTACACCCTCAGCAAGTTTGCTGACGACACCAAGATGAGTGGTGTGGTTGACACGGTTGAAGGAAGGGATGCCATTCAGAGGGACCTCGAGAGGCTAGAAAGGTGGGCCTGGGTGAACCTGATGAGGTTCAACACAGCAAAGTGCAGAGTTTTGCACTTGGGCTGGAGGAATCCCAGGCATCCATACAGATTGGAAGGAGCAGTCCTTGAGAGCAGTCCTGTGGAGAAGGACCTGCAGGTCTTGATATATGAAAAACTTAATATGAGCCAGCAGTGTGCCCTTGTGCTCGGAAGGCAAATGGTATCCTGGGCTCCATCCAAAGAGTGGTGGCCAGCAGGGACAGGGAGGTGATTGTTCCCCTCTACTCTGCTCTTGTGAGGCCCCATTTGGAATACTGCATCCAAGTGTGGAGCCTCCAGTACAGAAAAGACAGGGAGCTGTTGGGGAGGGTCCAGAGGAGGGCCACGAAGATGATCAGGGGACTGGAGCACCTCCCCTATGAGGACAGGATAAGGGAGCTGGGCTTGTTAAGCCTGGAGAAAAGAAGGGTGACCTCATTGCAGCATTTCAATACCTAAAGGGAGCCTACAGAGGGGAGGGGAATCAACTCTTTGAAAGGGCAGATAACAGCAGGACAAGGGGAAATGGTTTTAAGTAGAGGGACATTTAGGTTGGATGTCAGGGGGGAATTCTTTAGAGAGAGTGGTGAGATACTGGAACAGGCTGCCCAGAGAGGTTGTGGATGCCCTGTCCTTGGAAGTGTTCAAGTGTTCAAGGCCAGATTGGATGGGGCCCTGGGCAGCCTGGTCTGGCATTAAATGAGGAGGTTGGTAGCCCTGCCTGTGGCAGGGGGGGGTTGGAGATTCATGATCCTTGAGGTCCCTTCTAACCCTGGCCATTCTGTGATTCTGTGATTTACTAAGAAAACATTGCTTTCAGCATGAAACAAACTTTGAGAAGGGACCATTTCTGCTTTCTCTAGATATGAAAATAAGACTCAGACCAACATATTAAGCAAACTATGTCAGTAAAGAAAAACAGCAAAGTAGAGTCATTCTAAAATTATTCAAACATGAGAAAATAAGAAGCAGACAGTCTGATATCTGAGAGAAATAACATAGGTATGCATTTACTAGTTTTTAATCCATATCCATGTGTGATTAGGAAGCATATTAGGAATTACTGCAGAATTGTATTGTACAACTTTTGACAACAACTATGCTGAGATTTCTACAGAAAGTCTGGTGGAGTTCAGATGTATTAAAAACAGCTGGCATTCAGATTCATGCAGGGTATCTAATCTGCAAGGTGTTATTCTGATGAGGCTAAATAATGTAATCTCCAAACTACAGGCTTTCTTAGGAGGAAGTTTGGGATGCATCATTCTGATCAAATAATTTTTTTTTTAACTTTCTGCTATTCTATCTTCATCATCTCTGCAATCTTCATCAGCTCTCAGATCTGAATGACTGCTTCATAGCATGGTGAGACTAGAACATAACATGGTCACAGATAACAAAATATCTTACTTTTGTCATCCCATTGTCCAGTGGGAACTCCTGTTGTCAGAGATTCAGCAGTGTACATTAATCTTCACAGGGTTATACAGGACATCTCTAACTCAATTCCCTTACATCCTCACAATTGAGGATGTCCAACATCCTGTTGATGTCCAACAGATAATACACAAAGTCTGATGTTGTTAATCAGAAAGGCACATGTTCTGACATGTTTCACAATAGGAGGAGAATTTGGATCACATATTGTAGATGTGAAGGAGAATAAGTGTGATAAGACTAGTACTGAACAGAGGAAGAAATCTTGCTTTGATTATGGAATTATTAAGGAAGGAAAGTAGTACAGAGATATTGACACACACCATTCTTCCAGGATCTTTCTGAGACATAAAGGAAGCATGCTTGGGATTTTCATACAACTGAGTTCTTACAGTTTAATTACTTTGTATTAGCTGATCCATGGTAAAAGTCCCCAGGTGTGCCTTTTGGTCAATGGAGAACTCTGCTTATACTTCTTTATTTTCCAACCTGGCTATGTTTAATTGCACTGTATTTACTGAGAACTAGAGGAGCATAGATGAACAGTTGAGTATTTTTTTTGGACACGTAGTACCTTAGACTGTGCTAATCTGACATGATATCTACATTTCCTTTGTTTATATTCTAAACAGAGTAACAAGACAGGGTAAAATCAGTACTGAGTATTTTGACTTCAGGGACACTTTGCAGACCAAACTTCTCACACAGAAGATCTCAGAATAAGAGCTAATGAATCATAAATGTTCTGGATATAAAACCAAAGAGAAAATTAAAATTTAGGTTCTTGAACTTCTGTTCTATATACCTTCCTGCCTACCACAAAGATCTCTCCCCAAACTGGTCATACGTAGCTGATGGTAGTGTCCAGGCACCTAGACTTATTAGCTGATCAGATATATGCAACTCAGCTTTCCTGCCAAGAGTGTAAAGAGTTGTCTATTTTGGGAATCACATTCTGAGTGTTTTGAGCAGTGGTTATGATAGTTATGTAACCCTGTAGATATCTCATTAAAGGAAGAAAAATGAAACACTCAGCATGGAAGCAGGCATTCAGAGAGCAGTGGAGTCACTGAAAGGCAGTTCTGAGGACCCTGATGTGGCTCCTGAGAAATCAGGTTTATAAAGCTCTTTTTGAATCTTAGGAATATAAATTATCCTACTGGTTTCAGTGAGACTAGGAAAGAAAATATTTAGGTGAGACAAATACTTCCAATAAAAGAGGTACAGCATATCAACTACACTAGACTTTCAAAGTATTTGAAAAAAGGAAAAGGAAAAGGGAAAAGGAAAGGGAAAGGGAAAGGGAAAAGCAAAGGGAAAGGGAAAGAGAAAGGGAAAGAGAAAGAGAAAAAAAAAAAGGGAAAAAGTATAAAGACTAAGAAAAAAAAAAAAGTTTGCTGAAGTTTAAAAAGTTATTGTATGTCAACCAAGACACTCTTAACTGTTTATTTGAATTCTCTTTAACCATAGATGAGACTAAATCAAGTTACCAAGTCCACACATTGACAACTACCATAACAGTATCACAGATTCACAGAAGGATTATAGTTGGAAGAGATATCTGAACACCATCTAGTCCAAATCCACCGCACAAGGAGGGCCACCTTGTTCAGTTTGCACAGGACCATGTCCAAGTCACTTTCGAGTATCTCCCAGGAAGGAGAGATTCCCACTTCTCTGGGCAAACAGCAAATAACCTGATTATCTCTTTGAACCCTGATTTACAAGGTTAAAATGTCTGTGAATGATGAGGGAAGAGGATTTAATAGGATTTAAGATTACTTAGGTAAGTGAGAAGGCATTTTAATGCTTGGAGATCATCACAGCAATTATCCAGTCAGGCATATATTCAGTTGTAATTTGAAATCATACTCAATGTGTATTTTGAATACCTTAATTAAAAGAAAAACAATACAGAATTATAAAACCATAGAGTTGTTTGATTTGATAGAGATATTTAAAAGTCATCTAGTCCAACTGCCCTCCAATGAACAAAGACATCTACAGTTAGATAGGTTGTTCATAGCCCCATCCAGCCTGATCTTGAGCAGTGACCATGCAGACCACTTTCCCTCCCAGAAAACTTTGGCAGTATGTGCCCCTTGAATCAAGGAGACTAAGCTGGACCTCACGGACATGCTACTCTGGCACTGTCTCACCCCCTGCTGCCCTGTCTGGAGAAATAAATCCATGGAGGTACAGAGCAGATAAAGTTGGTTGCCTCTGTGAGCAGTTCAGGGTCTGCCCCACAGTAGAGAAGAGCCAGTAACTGCTGTTTATCTTGCTCCACAGCTTCTGCTCTGAACAGTTTTTCTTGTATTCCCACAAGCAACAGCTGGAGTCAGCACATCAGTGAAAGTCCAGTCCTGTAAGTAAGGGGCTGCCACGTGCCTCAAAACAGGTGAGCAATCAAGCTAAACTGCCAGCTGAAAAAAAGGGGACAGTAAAAGTACCCCTAAAGCAACTTGTCTGCCCTAGGAGAATTTGAGAGTTGGTGGAGAAGTGGGGTGTAAAAGAGAATTAAGAGAATTACCTGTATGGAGGTCTTTGACTGAGAGAATCAAAAGGAGGCAGGGTTATTACTATTGGATACAGAAATCCATACATGCAGAGCTGTGGAGCAAGGTCTTCATCTCTGAGGACTGGGGGAGAAATATAATCCTGGCCATGCTGTGTTAGAGAGCCAACAGGTTGGCTGTACAAACTCTTGTTCAACTATTCTTGAGACAGCGTAACTGGTAGAAGAAGCTATAAACATGAAAAGAGAAAAAATGATGCATAACACATTATGCTAGTGGCAGTATGTGGGAAATATTCCTATGGCCTATATTTCTAATTAACAGCAACTGAAAAAGTTTTTGTTCTTGCTGAATTCTGTGTACAAGAAAATAGTGCTATATTTGCAAGTAATTTCTCTCTCTGCAAATTCTGGACTGAAGACTGATATTCAAACTATAGTACAGATTAGACATTATTTTTCTGTGATTATCCAGTCACAGCCAGTACAATAGAATTAAAGAACCAAACCAGAAATATCTTCCAAATATCTTCCAAAGCCTCAAATGCATGTGAAGATATGTGAAAGGTCTAAAAACTGTTTTCTTTTTTTCTTTTTTTCTTTTTTTTCTTTTTTTCCCATGTGGATCTTCTGTATATTGTCTACGTATTATTTAGAGCTTTTAAAATGTTTTTTAAAAGAACTTTTAACATCTGCTGTCTGAAGTAGAGAAGTGGAGACAATCTTTGGTAAACTTTGTTTAGAGACAGGATAAAATGATTGAAGAACTTGACATGACTATGTATATGCAGGGAAAAAGTTATTTAGCTGTCAGCTCAGCCACGGTAACAATCTATACACACCTGTTGAGCTCACTCCAGCTGTGCAGTGGATATCTTTCTCTGAATTTAGGGACACTATCACAGATAATTAATTCATTACTGTGAATCAAATTCACAACTGTTTAAGTTTACAGATCAGCCTCAAAGCCTGATTATAATGGTATAGTTGATAGTTTAAAAGTTGAATAGAACTTATCTGGACATACTAGATTAGACACTTGGAATCAGTGTTTTCGCATCTATTAACAAGAATAATCTTTCTCACAATATTAGAAAATCTTGCCTGATTTCCTGATATCATGTATGCACTTGTAATACACATATTATTAATTAATAGTAATGAATGGGCCTTGAACAACTGAGATCTGTAAATATAACTTGCACTGCTCATTAACGAAACAATGGATAACAACTTAGAGAAACACAGAAGGTGTAAAAAAACCAAGATGGCAAGCCATTTGCCCAGTTAAAAGAGTATTAACGATCCTTCTAATTCCAAAGCTAAACTTCCAGTCTGTGAATGACTATATACATAAAATAACTATTAGCTTACTGACCTTAGAACACAGATTTGAATCAGTCAAAGATAGAAAGCAACTAGACTTAGAATGAAAATGACTCTTTCGGTGTAACCATCGTTCAGAGTGAATGAGCTTTTCTGCCAGTAGGAAAGCAGAGTAAGCATTATTCTCCAATCCCTGCATACACTGGGAGTCAGAATGGTTCCCATTAGATGATTGAAAATAGCAGGTGATGAGGCAAGAGTTTACTGTGAAAGAGCAATGAAATACAAACTTACAGAGAAAGTGAGTTGTTCTGCTTTCATTTGTTCTGTTGTTTCAATTTGTTTTTGAAGCTTGATTACTTTGTTACAGCAAAGAAACAATCCCCATGAGTTATTTTGTAATTTTGAGAACAAAGAGAAATAATATCAAGAGGTCAAGGAAGCACAGTGACTAAGACTGTGAGCTATGAGGCTTAATATCTTTTGGAACCTGATAGGATCAGGTGCCTTCAGAGGAAGTTTACTCTGAGGCATTCAGAATCTATCTGTTCCTTTTAACAAGAAAGTTTGCAGTAGATTCATTTTCTTTAAAGAAAACTATGGAATAAAAGAGTGGATTATTCAATTCTGCATCCCATATCATTAACAAATTTAGAAGCCAAATCCCAATTACAGAAACTTTATTAAAAGTGACACTTGACTAAGTATTAAAAAACCAAAATGAAACAAAAGTAAAACTAAATCAATCAAATCTTATTGGTCATAGCTTGAACTAGATTGGTGGTCAGAATAAGCAATCCTTTTATTGGTACAAAAAGAAGAAATTACCTGCAAATCACTAAGACGAAGGCTGAACCACACAATATTATTTTACAAATATTTCTAGAGTAGATCTTTAAGCAAGGATTGTTCATGCCCATGATTTTTTCCACAGAATAACTTGAATAGTTTTGACCTTTTATTATTTTTTTTTAATTTTTTTATTTTTCCCTTTATGCATGCAAGAAATGATAATTTTGCACATTTATGACATTAAATACTGGATAGGAATCCTAACATAATTTAATTACTCAGGAAAGGAACCCGACTTTTTTATTACTTGAAAATCAGAAACTTTGTGTAGTGTTACCTAACCATATGTTAAGGAGTATAAATGGTGAAAGAAGTAAAATGTGAAAAGTTATTTAATATCAAGTGAGTTATTTATAAAAGGCAGTTTAGTATTGTTCTGTTTATGCTACCGTTTGCATATTCACTGAAAAGTGAACATGCCCAGGAATAGAATTTACTTAGCCTAAGGTGTGAAGAATGAGTGTATTTTTGTTTTGACCTGTACATGTATCTTTCTGAAAACTCATAAGCACACACTCGTTATGTATCTGTGTAGATCTTTGTAGATTAAGCATCAGTACTTAATTTCACAGAGATCATATTCCAAGAACATTCAGCCAATAAACTGTATGTAAAGCTTTGATCCTCTCCCTGATCAGTTTAGCTTTACTATTGATTCCCTACTTTAATGTATTTAACATAAAAGTTTTTACTTATGGTGGTTAAAATTGCTTAATGAGCTAACTGATTAGGGAGAAATGAATTTGAAATAACTTTCAACCTACGCTAATTTTCCCAAAAAATCAAAATTTATGAGTTTTGGGGTCCTGGAGGAAAATAGTACAGTTCTTTAATTAATATGATATTTTGGTAGAAAAGATACTCACTTCTGAACAACATTGATTTTTTTTTTTTCATGTAACTAGAACATAAAAATAGTTAGTTCTATGCCTTTAGTTATTCTTTTGACATAAGAAGAATTTACCCCTTAACAGATTGAAAACCACTCACTAACACAGTTAACTCCAGTTTTTCACTGTTTTCTGTATCAGAGCAGTTCAGAATAGAGCTACCTAATCAAGTTATGAAAAAAGGGACAGAACAGAAAAGCTGTTCTTGAAATCATAAAAGAAAGCTGTTTATTGCAAGCCAAATCATATCCATTTCTGTATACCATTTTTAAATGAATTGGCCCTACTAGTACTTCACAACTCTTATATACCTGAATGTATTCATGTACAATATTTTAGATTTGTAAATGATATTACAGATGAAAGATTTGCAAGAGATAGATAAAGGTATTATGGAGGCATGTTTTGAAATAAACTCTTCATTAAAGGTTTTTTTAGTGTTTCTATTGACAGCTCAGTCTCAGTGGCTGAGATGTTGTTTTGTCTTTTTCTTTTTTTTCAAATATATGTACAATATATATTTTAATGAGGAACCTTATCTCCTGATTTCTCCATTATCAGATCATAATTCTCTATTCTTTACCATTTTGATTTGTACTTTATGCAGTTGTGCCACAGTCAAGGATCCATTCAGTTACAACAGATTCAGGATGAAAAATACCTTAAGATGGAAATATTCCCAATATTTAGTGCCCTTATGCTTGAAAAAACAGTAGAAGGCTTTTATATCCATTCTCAAAACCTCGAGTTGATCTGAGGGAATGTAAATTGTACTTTGTTACTGTGGCATAAAAGCTGTAGAAAACAGATTTTTTTTTAGTTTTATTTTTAAGTGATTATATAATGAGTAGGACATAATATAGATATTAGGGGAAAATATAAGAAAAAGAGAGCCTGAAAATAAACTGTAATTTTTAATATCTCCATCACTTAGGAAAACCCTCTTCACTGATAATTTATGAGAAAAGTATATTTAGGCTAATTTTTTTCTTCTTCATATTTCTCTCACAAAATAGAGATGATCCAGATTTGAACATATTTTGAACTTTTTTCTTTTATATTTCTATGTCTTTTGAATATTTTTTTCAGTCTTTTAAAATGACTTAAACGTAATGTTTTTCTACAAAAACATAAAACATTTGGATGCTATTTTTACCACTGAAACTCTCTGGAACAGAACCTGAATTCCAATTAAATGTAAATAAAAATCATAGGACAATGTCGGTGACTGTGTAACTTCAAAAGAAAAACCTTAATTTTTTGCTGATGCAACACCTGCCTTGCTAGGCTTCTGCAATTCAGAATATAAATATAAATTTATAAATATAAACAGATATAAAACTTCAAATATTTCATTACATTACAGAAAGTAAGCTTTGTCTTTGTCCTGGTCATTCTCATTCTCTTAAGGTCCCAGTTCAAGACAATGATTGGAGCTCATTTTGTATTGAAGAAACAGCATCATGTATTTTTTATCTTTCTAAATTACAGCCTTCATTTCTGAACAGTTCAAAGACTTTTGTCTTTCTGTGTCCCAAGTGTCCAACCTTGCATTTTTCTACTGTCATTTCATTTCTGCTAAGCTAATTAGTAAAGACGTTTACCTGTTTATATATGAGCTTACTGTCTGTTCATAATGGTTTTCCCTTCATATTTATTACAAAAAATCAACATGTCGTTACATTTTCACAGAAGGGCAATACAACTACAGAGACTGCAACACCTGTGCTATCTCAGAATAAGCATATAAATAACAGCCATCACGCAGGGGAAAAAAACTTGTCAAAGATTTGGAAAAATAAATGAAATTTGCAAGAATCAAAGCCCCCAAATATTAGTTCAAAATTTTGCAGATAAAAGTATGGAAAATTTTTTGCCCTTTAAGATATCTTTTTTGATATTGTGGATACATGCTTTTTAAAGCCATACTTGGTTTGGGCAGTTTTCCTTGAGAATTTTTGTACATTTTTTTTATTTAATAGATTTATGCAGGACTTGAGGTTTTTTTATAGAAAGCTAACAAAACATAAATGTAAATAAAGATATTGGGAGAAGGATATAATATTGATAAAGGTCTTCCTGAATTTTATATGCTAGTCAGCAATTTGCTGCTAAGATTTCTCATGGGATTCATCATTACTAAATCCAACACTTAATGTTAGAGAAATATTTTGTCCCTTCAAAAAATTTTCTCATGGCATTACTAAGGTAACTATGGAGAGCTAAACAAGGTCTTTCTTTTTCCCCAATAAATATTTTCCTCTATTATTATTGAAATATGGATGCTCCAGATAAGAAGTAAAATTTACCTGGAAGATTATTTTTTATGTTTCATGATTTCTTGCTCCGCAATCTAAAATTAAGTGACCTATGTTAATAAAGGTGATGATGATGTAGCCAAAATTTTTGCAGAGAGTAAAAGTGACATCTGTACTGCAACTGTTCTTACAAAAGAATGTAAACTAAAACTGAATGCTGATGAAAATTCAGTTCTCAACTGCTTTAATCAATTTTACCTAGGAATAATTCCATCTTATGCCAATGAAAACAAGATAATAGTCACAGGTTCTAAAGGATAAATCTTTGCTACATTGTACTGTATTCTTGACTGCGTTGTCAAAGCTGAGTGTGGTATTATGCTGCAATTCTATTAGTTAGCTAAAATCTTGTAAAAAAAAGAAAAAGTTAGATATAGTTTTTAGTAATGGGGAACTCTATGGTGACAGTCTGCTGAATAATGAGTCACAAATTCAGCAGCCTACATTTTAAATAACTCCAAGGATAATAGCTTTAGAAACATACTGGACATGAACATTTTTTGATGAAAACTTGATCACTTTGCTCAAAGTAGCTTTTTGCTTTGTTATCAGCGATACCAGCTGTTACAAGGCCTTCCTAAAATTTTAATTTAACTTTGAATGGAAAAACTCTTACAACATATATTTGATTTATTAACAAATGTTACATTTATACACAAACTTTTAATATAATTATGTATAGACTTGCAAGAAAACTTCAAATTGATCATCAAATAATAATTATTGTGCTGTAATGAAGCTTTTGAATGCTCAGATTTATCAAAAATTATAATGAATGAAGATCCAATTCATCATTCCTGAGTTGGATTTAAAATTTCCTACATAATAATAGACATCTGGGAAGAGCTGAAACATGAATGACGTATTTAACAACAACTTTTAGGCTAGATGATATTCAGATATTATCTTTAGAAACACAATTTTGATGTCATTAAAAGTATAGTTTCAAAACATTCCCAATTTTACATTAGATTACTCAGCATTTTATTAAATAGAGGTGTTTGAAGGGAAAATAAGGATCTGGTACGTGATAACAGTTATTTGATAAAAACTCAGAAATCTGAAAGTAATTTTAAATAATTTTAATACATTTTTATAGACAAGAAGAGCCTTTGAAGGCTTCTTCTTTTCTCTGAAGGAAATGAGTGGAGAGAAAGCACTCTGCAGCAATTTGATGTAGAGTATTAAATAGCACAGAAGTGCAGAAAAGTGTTCTAATTCAAGAGTAAGGTCTACCATTTCACTGAAATTTGAAGCATTTTTTTCCCTCTCTTTATCATCTCTGAATGTACTAAATACACTGACCACAGCACAATCAGTCCCATAGTTCAGGGAAGGTAGGGGCAAAACCAACACAGTAAGACATTTCAAATCACGTAGAATGTTGCAGTCACCCTAGTTTCATCTCTCAGGAAGAGAAATTTTGTTTCTCCAGACTCCAAACTGGATGTATCAGACATGGAATAAATCTTACATACATTTCTTAAGCATTAGTTTGTGAGCATAATTCTCCTCTACAATACAGCAATGCTCTCTTGATGAGCATACTTATAATATAAATATTTATACATAAATATTGTAGAAAATGTGCCTTACACAATGGAAAGCTCAAGTGAAACTGACATTGAAATGCTTAAATAGCTCACTGTTAAGTGTCTTCTAGAGAAGTGAATAAAACAATTCCAGTACCTATCCAGAAGCAGCAAATACCTGGAAGAAAATTCAGAAGTATTTGGCATTTTTAAAAAGTCAGCAGATATAATTTCCTTCTAATAAAAAGAGCTGTGTACATTTTGACTTTTCCATATCCCAAAAGCATGTGGATGAGTTGAAATTTCTAAATATTTGGAAATTTATAAGGTAAAATCTTGGCTTTTTCAAAGCCTGTGGGAAAACTCCCTTTGATTACAAAAGTTTCCAGTAACAATGATCATATTAGCACCTGACAGGTCTGCATTGAGAATAAGAAATGGCTAGACTTCCAGATACAGGCAATATTTAGTACTGTCATTGCAAGCTTTTTCAGTGGTGATTTCATACCAATTTTTTCTTTAAACAGTGGCCATAGGGAAAATCAAAATTCAGAGAATGAAAACGTATTTTTTGCTTGTAATGTATATAAAGGAAGATAAAATGTAAGTACAAGTGTATAGTTTCTGAAATTACTTCTCTGTGCTATCAGTAATGTAGCTAATAGAGAAGACATAATTGAATGAATGTGGAAAAATTATGAAACGTACATACTTATAAACAATTTCTGAAATTTTTACTTCGTTTTCAGGCTTCTGTATTTTCATTTTTCATTTTCCCTTGAATTGTCCAAGAGTATTTGAGATAATATTTTTTTTAACTAGAAAAACACAAAAATTCCTCCTCACCTGCCCAATGGAAGCTTCTCAGTGAAACACAGAGGAACAGGTCTATCATATCAGATTCCCTTTCTCAGGACTAAAAAGTACATAAAGAAAAAATTAAGCATGCAGCCTGCTATTTGCAAAGGTTGCTAAATTAGGCAGATACCTTTGATTTACATGAACTGATTTGCTGACTTAAAGTACAATGCATCGTGTTGAATGTTTTGAAAATTAAATAATGAAACATAATTTGTTCTTCTGTATTACAAAACAATCAGGTGTATTTAGCAAACTGTACAGCTAATATTGTGAATAATGCTTTAAAAATATGTTTTTGTAAAAAGTTGTCAATATACATTTAGCTGTACTTTAGCATCAGCATTTTAAACCTGGTTTGACTTTAGCAGACTAAAACGGATTATTTAAACTTTTATCTTGATAATTGTTTTTAGATAAAAGTGTGTTTATCTTTTGCTGGTCTTTTTCTGGCTTTCTTAGAGCATTTGTGTAATGGGAATACGCACTGATATTTTCTAATGAATATCCCATACCTCTACATGCATATGCAGATCTCAATTTTAAGGGGAAAAAATAATTTAAATTTTAAACAACTTTTTAATGAAAGAATTTCAAATGATTATATAATTTAGGCTTATCCCTGTAGCCAAAACATCACTTGTTTTCTTCAAGAATATAGTGGTTTGGAGAGAGAATGAAGTTAAGAGACAGGTGACAGCAATGCACGTGGAAAGAGTTAATTGACGCAGGCTGTTCCCTCTTGAAAACAATGTTCAATTCAGAGCTGTGATGTATTATTTTCTCTTAGTTATTCTAGGCTTATATCTTTGTTAAGTATTTCTGCTAAAGTATGGAATAGTTTGCTTTACAATGTTATTTAGATTTCTCATATTATTTAGTTTGTATCACCATGAAGTCATAAACATTCTTTGGTTATCCTTCAAAAGAGCAGAGACAAATTTTGTTTCCTTCTTCTCTGAAAACTTGTAAAAACTCTCCAAGACTTTGTTTTGTGTTTTCTTTCAGCTGTTTCTCTTTTACTCAAAAACTTGCATCATTTTTACGATCTTTTCGTTTTCCATTATTTTTTAGTTTGATCACAAACTACAATGTCACAGGAAATTTCAGAGTGTTAAGCAAGCCAATATAAAATATTGATTGCATTTTTTGCCTTTATTTCATTCTTGGAATAGCCAGATTGTATTATTATTTTCATATTTCCCTTTAACCGGAATGATACATTCAATAACATAATTCTTTTGAAAATGCCATTGGAAATCTATCTGTTTGACTAAAACAACTTTTAAGGCATTTTTACTAATATTATGACTGTTGCATAAGAAAATGATGAAATATAGAAACCAAAAAAAATTGACTCTGAATCTGAATTCCCTTAATAGGTGAATTTTCATTGCCTTTCAACTGTATTTATGAGCTCATCTCTATTTGGTGTCCCTGCATATTACATCTCTATCACATCGTAGTCTAAATACATACAGGACAATAAGAAAATATAATTGAATTCATGATAAGACTTTCTTTCATGATATTTTCCATTTAGATATTTTGATGAGAACCTGGGGATAAAGTTATCTGATTTCAGTTGCCTCTGGAGATGATTATATACTTATTCATAAATTAAATATCTTGGTGAACTGAGAACAGGTGTTTGTTTGAACAAAGCTTCTTATTCATCTAACACAATTTAGGTTGGCCTGGACTTTATCATCTTGCAGCATGCAGTGGAAGAGAATAAAGCACTTTGAGGAATGATAATCTTCTCTCTCAGTGGTTAGGAAGATGAGCTTGGGCTTACCAGAATACGGAAGTTACCCTTTGGACAAAAGAGAGTAAGAACATTATTCCACATCCTTGATTTTTATCTTCTGACAGGTTTTAGACATTCTTAAAGAAATGAACCCAAACCGGTTGTTATGAAAATCAAAGTAATAATGTATAGATATTTTCCTGAATAATATTTTTGTTTTGGAATAAAATATTCTCTGTTCCTTTTCTTGTCTAATTTTGTTATAGTTGGTTTAATTTATATAGGAATATTACATCTCAGATTTTTGTAGCTGTGCTAACAATGATAAATGAAAGTGGGTATTTCAATAAAGCTTTGCAAACAATTCTGTTATAGCTCGTCAAATACGCATATGATCTCACCTCTAACTCCTTTCATTTGTATCTCATTTTTCTCAACATCACTGACTAAAAGTATGGGCTCTTACATTCCATTCTGCACAAAAGAATTAATTGAAAATTCAAGTGTGAAGCTTTTAACTATATCTCTATTGCTGACATTTCTTACTTTCATACAAGTTTCTATATGAAAAAAGCCAAAAGAAATTTTTTTCAGGAAAAATCTGAAGGTGTACATATATTATATATGTACATATATGTGTATGTGCATACATATATGCTATTTACAATGCTAACAGAGGAGAAAATTCATGTAATTTTGTCTCTTCTTTTTACATTACTTTCTTGCATGCAGCAACAGGTAAAATATTTAAAAATACTAAGCAGAATTTATACTTTATTTCTACTACAGCATGATATTATGGTGTTTACAACTTAAAATACAAAATCATTTGTTTAGTTTTCTGTACATGAGAACTGTGTTACAAGGTGTTGATTTTCACATAATTTATGACCACAGTCTTTAAGTTCATATACATATTGGGTATTCTTATGTCACAATCTATGCAGGATTATGAGTGGTGTCATTTAAAAAAAATATAGGGAATCATTCAGTTTAGCATCATGGAAAACTTGCCCAAACTCTTGAAATCCTTTGTTCTGTCTGGGAACATATTTTTGAGTTTGAGAGATAATTAATTATTTCAGTAGGTAAAAGGATATACTTCAGTAAACTCTCAGGACTGTCAGTATGAATTGGTAGGTTTTTTGTATAATCACTTTCTACATATCTTTACAGGTTTTATGAAAAACTATGAAAGAACCAAACAAATAAGAAATCAAGCAATTAACTTTAATTCTAAGGCACTATCAATTATTAGAGAAATTAGATACTTTAATTAGGAAATCAATCTCAAAAGTAGGACTGAATTAAATCACAGGCCAACAAATTAATTCAGAAGTCAAATTATTAAGCTACGAAAGAATGCAATCAATTCTTCTGAGTCTTACCATAGGACTGAAGCATGCTTCTTAGTACCTTACCCACAATAGAAGTTGTATCCAGCTTTGCCTTGACATAAAACAACAAATTAATTTACCATTCAGTTCTCAGATCAATTTGAATTTTTTTTTTTTCCCAGAAATGCCTCTTTGTACATGTGAATGGAAATGGAAATGTGAGGAAAGCACATTTGTATATTAAAGAAAATGTCAGCTATAACAAATTAGAATATAAGAAAAGAGGAAGACAAATTTTTTATGCTTTTTGACTTTTCAGAGCACGTGCTATTGGAATTTATTTTGTAGGTCAGGAACAAAGATTAGACAAAGTTTATGCTTCTTTTGATGATAAAGAGTGTATTACATTCACATCAAAACTTTCCCATTCCTGCCTTAGAGAGTATGAGAATGTTTCAGTGAGTAAACTAATCAATCATTAAAAAAATAGAATCATCTGGCAATGACTGGAATGGGCCTCAGTCAGATGCTTAATTCCACTTGGGAGAAATATAGAACAAATTTTGAATATTGAAAGAGTATTTTAATGAAATACGGTAAACCCCAAAGACATCATCTAAGAAATATAAAATAAGCTGCGTTTGGGATCCTTTTGATTTTAGCATATGAGCTTTAATTTAAGCATTGCTGGTGTGATATAGACTGGAACTCAAGAGAATCCCAGCTGGGGAAGGAGATACTGAGTAATATGCAGTGCAAATTTTCTCCCCATATAGGAAATAAATCTAAAGTGCATGTTTATAATATAGTTTCATTCTTTTTTTCCTATTAGAAAGTTTAAATGATCACTTCTTTTCTTCTTATGGGTAACATCCAATCAATGTCTTATATTGTTAATTATATCTACATAATTATGTTGGTATAATTGGCATTTCTATTATACTGTTTTATTTCTTTTATAAACTGATACATTTATTAGCAACTACTTTATTCTTTTTCTTTTTCTTTCTTTTTTTTTTCTTTTTTTTGCCAATAAACACATTAGACTGTTTTTTTTCTTTGCAGTTAAATATTTATAAGCTTTAGACATTGCTTATTCAAGATCACATTGTATCAGCAATTTGCTAACATTCTATAGCAGAATATGTTTACAACTTACTAAATAAATTTATTTTCTTTAAGTTGTCAGAAATGATTATGACAGTATAGCATTACTCTTCTAATTAGACCGATGTCCTACCTGCTGAACTGCATTTCCTGTTTCTTGCATTTAATGAAAAAAAAAAAGAAAAAGCCTCTGTCCAAAATCAAACACAGTCTGCACAAGAAATTGGGCTTCTAGTAAATATATCTAGTACTTTTTTTGCAGACAATCTATGCTTTCTTCATGACATGAACAGATGAAGTCTCACTGAGTCTTACAGGCTAAACAATGGGAGATTGCAACACCACACTGTCCAGACTGATAGAAAGCTAAGATATTGGCTCTGTGATGTTAAAATCTACAGTGTAAGGTTCCTAAGGTTCCCAAGTGAGCTCTGCTCCTGGTTAGCAAGTAGGTTTTCCTCTGCATGGAAACGGTCTGTAGATACTGATGAGATTACATGTCTGTCTTAATCCTTTCAACCTCTCACAAAGTCAAACCAGATACACCATCTCACAGTCTCCCTTCTAGAAACTCTCTACAGTATCACACAGAATATCCACCCGCTCCCAAGGACACACAGCTGTACTCCCACATGAGGAGTCTGTCCAAAGAGCAGCACTGGCAGCATTTGCTCACGCACATTTAGGGGTGAACATTCGGAGCTTCCCAATCCTGCTGGTGTGGGTGCAGCTTTTGCTCCAGGAGTGACAACAAGGATGAGTGCAAAAGAGAGCAGTGCAACTTCATACTGCATTGGGTAGGGGAGTGGGGAGAGAAAAGCCCCAACTCCCCCAGCGCTGCCTCTCCCCGGTCCTGAAATCCACGTGAACGTGTTAATGGGAACTCCATGGGCCTGTACCATGGCACCTACTGCAGGGGCGGAGTCACACTTTCCAGCACTGTGGCACTCTGTGGTGTGGGCAGTGGCACTGAGAACCCGGGGCCATTCTCACGTGTGCGTGGGGCAGAAAACGTCACTTCAGCAGAAGTTGGGTTATTTAGGAGCAACCTACTGGTTTCCGTGAAGGGTTGTTGGGGAAGGGCTTGGGGGCAGTAGCTGGAACCACAGAGGTGCAATCATTTTCCAACAAGCTCTCACCTGCAGGTGATGGCACCATCCAAAGTGCTGCTGGACCTAGGAGGGAACTCTGGCTTGCAGCGGGGATACAGGACATGAGGATATGGGGACATGGGGTCAGAGGGATGCAGGGACATAGAAATGTTTGGACTAGATTATCTCAGTGGTCTTTTCCAATCTTAACTATTCTATGTTCTATGATCCAATGATCTACCTGTAATCTGATTCTGAAAATACTAATATCAAGAACAGGATAAACAGGTCATACTCTCTCTCTAAATAAAATAAAAGAGATTTTTAAACTACAGCATTTGAAATAAAAACAGAAATAAATCTGTACTCACTACCAGAAACAACTATAAATAGATGAATACTTGATGAATACTTGTGATTATAAAATCACTACAGTAATTTTTTTTTTTTTTTTTTTTTTTTTTTCCAGATAGCAGGCCTACATAGAAAAAAAAAATAATTGAAGAAATGTGTGATCTGCTTGCAGATAAGTCTTGAACAGAAGGAGAGGTTAACATTTTTAGCTAAATTATGCATTGCAAATGGCTCAAGCAGTTTTATTTCATTTGCATAAATGACCCTTGTTTAAAAACTCATTGGTTGCAGTGGAAAAAATTCTACTGGTTTCAGATTATTTTTTTTAAGTCACACAACATAGAATTCAGAACTGTAGGAGAGGAGGAAAAGCACAAATTATACTTTTGAAGATTACCTTCCTATTCTTAATTAATACGTCAGCAGAACTCATTCTGTAAATGAAATTTGATAACCTTTAGTCTGGAATAAATAATTTTACTGGAAATGGACAATAAACAATTCAAGCTGCAGACATAAATCCTCACTGCTAAGACGTGATGCTCTATCCTCTTAAGCTATGTTTCTTAAGGAAAAGAGTTTATCTAGCTAGCAGTTTTTGATTAACTTTGTATTTCAGGAACGTTGAACCAAAATTTGTAAATAGAAATAGAAGGACTCAAAGACCAATTTTACTCATATATTTTTGGAGATTATTGTTGAAATTTGCATCTTTCATTAGTAATATTTGATCACAACTTTAAAAAAATGTTAATAGTAATCTTGTTAGAGTGATATGAAACATCAGCCACTGAACTACAGAAATCAAGGAAATAGTAGCAGAAATGGGTAATGATCATAAACAACAAAAAACCTATTAGCAAATCAAAAAGCTACTGTTTCTCCTTGAGTCAAATAATTCGGGAAATGTTATGGTTTGAACTAAGAAATAAATAAGAGCTTCTTCTTTACTTCAAAAACTGACTTCAGAACTAGTGAAAAAAATCAGAACAATTTTCGCATACTTAAGAGATATTAAAGTGAATTTATATTATTGTTTAAAGCTGATTCTTTCTTAACACTGCCTTGAAGTTCAGAGTTCTACAGAGTTATATCCCACGGATATTTGAAGGTTTTGTTTTTATCTTTTTTTTTGTTTGTTTTATTTTGTCCAGCTTCTTGGTTATGCATCATTCTTACTCTTTTCCTATATAGTAATCTACTAGTCATGATGGATAATTTTGTTGTCAGTGTGTTCACAATTAATAAAAATATGAGAATAACACTTACAAATTGCAAGATTTACGAATCAATAAGATGTCTAGAATGCTAGTATGAAAGTTCTAACAAGAGCATTAGTCCTGTCAAATAATGATTCATTTTAGAATAGTTATTATTTCTGATATACATTTTCTGAAGAAGCCTTTCTTGAAATGTCTACTCGGGATATGATACTTAAAAAACACTTTTTTTTTTTTTTTTTTTTTGCATTGTATTTTTCCATACAAAACTAAACTAATTAGCTTTTATTAGGATATGTTGTGATTACATAATGTACTCCTCAAAGACATATTTAGTTCATTTGTATTCCAAAATGGAGTTTTTGCATTTCTTTTGTATAGTTTTGGCTTTTTAAAAAAATTTATAGTTCTTGATGAGAAATGTGAACTTGCAAGGAACTTTGCATTTGTATATGGGACTTAAGTTGGCCAATTTATATATATCTTGAGCCTCAATTTTGGCACAAAACAACCAAAATTCTGTGAGTAAAACTGAGTATGTGAGTACATCCTGATAAAACATCCTTGAGGAATTACTGCGATACAAAACTTTAATCTAAAGTGAGATCTGGATACTATTTAAAGCATAGAATGACCTGTAATTTTGAATTAAAACAACTACTGTGTTAGAAAATGATATTGCTTGAAAACAAGGTAGAATTATTTCTTATCTACGTGTATGAAAGAGAAAAAGGGAATTCCTAAAAGTTAGAACAGTCTAAGCATTAGTAGTCTTTCATTGTGCTTTTTTTCCCCCATACAAATATTGAAAAATCACTGATCTGTTTAATGTATTGTTGGTTTAAAGCCATAAAATCAACACAGCACATCTTTGAAACAGCAAGGTATTACAATGGCGACTAATATAATGAATGTAAAAGGAATATGTTTCTTAGAACTACTGGAGGCAGATACATTCAGGAGAACAGAGTGTTTAAACTTTAACTAATTGCATTAAAAAGGCATTATGATCATTCGCTTAATTTTACCATAATTTAGGACTTAAGTCAGTTATATTGATTGCAGCTGCAACACTGTAAGTACATAAATAAGACAAAGCTTAGGGGAAGATATAGTATCTTTCTTAAGATCAATTGGTATAGCTTAAGGAAAGAATCAAGCTTTTGGATTTTAAGATCTTTTGCTATCAGAAATTGAAGAAGCAATCCTTAAAGCTGAGTACTAGTTTTTCAACAAATGCTGTGAATGGAATAAATAAAATACATTTAACAAGACTGTCAGAAATAAGGTACTTGATTACAAAATATCTATTAAAGAAAAAAGATGAGATTAATTATGGTGTTCCATGAAACTATCATCTCTAGAGTTTTTTATTTCAGAAAACTGATGATGTTAATTTATTCTCCAGTCTAATCTTTTGGAAGGTTTCTTAGTTGCTTGTTTTGATCAGTTTTTATGGGTTCTGTTTACTTGTTTGATTGTGAAATTTTGTGACATTACTGAAATTAAATTTCAAGTTAGTTTTAATTTAGAAAGTATATGAATGAAGCCATGTTTTTTATTTCAGAACTGTGTTTCAACCTCAAGTTACAGCTATAAACAAATATCTGGAAAACTAACATGAAGAGGAATTGTGCCCAGATAACATTAATTTGAAATGAATACTACGTTACCATCCAAACAAAAGCTCTTGCAGCAAGATTTGGGACTATACTCCCTGATAAGAACCGTGAAAAACATTAGAAGAAGAATGATTACTTGTAATCACAGGAAGCTCCATTTCTTGTGTTTTGATTTTTTTTTCCCTTTGTATTCCCTTCTCTTTAAGTGTATTTATTTATGGAACACCAGATTCCCTTTTATTCTCAGCATAATTGGACATATATGCTTAGAAATCTTACTACTTAAATGCTACTCTTGCTAAACAATCTGCAGCATCTATTTCAAAATGTGATTTTATTTTTCTCTCAGCAATACAGCATTTTTTGTATGATGGTTGTCAGATGTCTACTGCATAATATTTCTGCCTGAATTTCAGATGAACTTTTATGTGAGAATATTTTCTTCCATTTTGAAAGCCAGAATTGTTGGAAACTCAACAGTCATTATCACAAGATGGCTGTGAAAATATTATTAAACTTTAATTGAATCTGTTAGTTATATAAGTTTAATTTTCAGATGGAATTCATAGCATAATACCATAAAAAAAAAAAAAAAAAAAAAAAACCTGGAAGACTTCATTGAAAATTTTCTGTCTGACTGCGTAGGATTGAAGGTACTTGAGATCTGAGAGTACACTCAGAATTCTAAGAGTTGTTTGCTTAGAGGCTTATTCTCTCCTCTTTTTTTTTCCCACAGACCTCAAAAGGAATTACAAAAGCACTAATTCTCAGCTAATTCCTTTGCTTTGTCTTTATTGTCTTCATTGATAACCCATGTGGCTCCAAATTACTTCAAACTGTTTTTGCATTACACGTGTGTTTGAAGTCGTGAACAGAAATTTGGGAGTACAAATTATAGGCCTCTGTATCATTTCAGATGTTCTAGAGCATTACGATTTCCTTACAAAATTGACAGATATGACATCAGACCTGCTGGTTGCTGAGCAAGATATATGGCCAGTTAAATTTGCTGTAGACTTTAATACTTAAGCAACTATGAGCTGCTTATCAGACAAAGGTGGTAGGACACTGTGAAAGACAGTTTCCTGAAACCTTCTTTCATTTATTTATTTATCTATTTATTTATTTATTTATTTGTTTGTTTATTGGCTCAAAGCTCACTTAGTGAGGATTTTTTGGTTATAAGACACTAACTGACAACAGCGAATTATCTAGGGGTGCAAGTGGTGGGTGTTACTGTGCTGCAATACTTCTGCTTATGATTGTAAATATAAGCAAAAGCCAGGGTACAAGCAGTCTTTTTCGGGTGGGGGGAGGGGGGTTTGCCTAGAAGGAGCTGACCACTGCAAAAGGTGATAGTGCTCATGCATGACAAGGCACTGTGCCCTGCTGGCTTATCTGTGGGTCCAGGTGTGTCATGCTAGCTGAGAGAAAAGAACAAAAAAAAGAAACCGAGAAGCAGGGGATAAAAGGCTCCACTAAATTAAGTACTTGGGAGAGGAATCCCCAAGAAAATAAACCACACTGGCACAGGAATTCCCTAGGAAAAAAAAAACTCTTAGGAAAGAACCCACTGAGTCCTGCTTGCTGTGAGGCTTCCTGGCTTTCTCCCACTCTCCCACAGGTTACTGGATGAGTTCTTCGGATCAGTGGAAAACCATGAGCTACACTGTGGAAGCCTCTCTTGCTCTCCACAAAGACTTCCTGCTTTTATTTCCCAACTCTTTACTATCACCTATCTTCCCTTCCTTGTCTCTGCTGGCTTCCCTGAGAGCCCACTGTGACTCCCATCCCATTGTCCCAGGGAGCAAGCCCTTTTGACAACAAAGATCTTCCATGTAGGCTGTGAGAACAAGCTGAGGTCATACCAATGACTTAGAAGAAGGTTTGTGTCTGAATAAAAGAAATTATGTGATGTTTATATGATTATGTGGGTTGTTTTTTTTTTTTTTAGAGTAAGTGTTGATAAGGATTAAAAGGAAATACATAACTGAATTAAAGTAGGTAATTAATTCAGCAAGATGTAGAGAGAAAAATCTAGATTAAATCTTCCCCTTTCTAGTTTCTCAGTTAAAGTTGAATAACGTAATCAAAAGTTGTGTTCTGTGGTACTTCACTTCCTGTTTGGAACACTTTATTATACATATTATTAATTGTATATTCTTTTTGATAAAGTAACTATTTTTTAATTATGAGTTGTTTATATTTTGTAATATATCCTCTTTTCATTTTAATTAGAAATTTAAGATGGGCCTGAGATTTAGCTAGCAATGGAAATTTGGTTAAAATAGAAATATCTGTTCTAGAAAGAACTGATTTTAATATTTCACTTGGTTTGTCTAGAAGGACACTTATTACTATGATTATTATTTCAATGTGATTTTAGCATTTGTGTTTTAAATTTTTAGTTAGAATGAGTGTCTTATATTTTGTTAATATCATGTTTCTTACTTTTGAAATGTAAATGTTCATTATTTATAAGTCTCTTGAATATATAATTCACTGAATGCAAAATGTTAATGAATAATAACAGAATAACCTGACCTCTTGAATAAAGTAATGGCTTTGCTACAGTGCCTAGAGTCTGTTTCATTTATGTCCTAGAATAGTGATTTAGGAATGACATCAGTTGGCTTGATAATTCAAATACTTTTGCTCTCAAAGCTTTAAATTTAGTTGTACTGCTACTACTATATATATTGCTTTGAGATGATGTGATTTGCACATGCTTACCATCCTGAAAGTAAAATAAGTCAATCTGAGGCATAAAACTGTTATTTAGTTGTTAGTTTAACACACAGTGTTTGCTAGAATCTTATTTTCTCTTCTATCTCACCCTGAACATGTATATCTTCTTTGTTATAATTTAAAATAATTTTAAAATGGACTAAATATTTATTCCTAAATCTATGTTTTGGATCTCATTAAAGAATTCATCCTTGAAACATTTTGCCATTATTTATCATAAAACATGTTAAAAATATATATATTTTATTAATGTAATCTTCACCCAGCTCTAGAAAGCAATGACAAGAGACATAATATATATACATACAATGTCTCAAAAACCTGTATTTTACTTGGAAATGTGTAATAAAAACATGTATATTATTTTCTCAATTCTTAATTCAGGAAAAAGCAAAGATTCTCCAAAAGTAGCTGACAAATACTTTATTGCTGAAACTTTCAAAAGTAGAAGTCATACCTTCAGTGGATTGGGTTGGATTGGATTGGAGTAGAATAGAATAGAATAGAATAGAATTAACTGATTGGAGGGGATTTTCAAAGATTATCCAATCTGACTGCCTGACCACTACAGAGCTAATCAAAAATCAAAGCAGATTGTTGATAGCTTTATCCAAATGTCTCTTGAACACTTACATGTGTGGGAATATATATATATATGTATATATGTATACATGTATATATATTAAAGATCAGAAACAAGACTGCTTACAACATTACCTCTTTTCTCTTATGTTTCTGTATAGATCTAATAACTTTTTTTTCAGTGGTAAGATGTCTGTATAGATTAATATATATTTTTATTATAAAACAGGTAAGTTAATTTCTGTTAAATCAGTTATTTTGACCAGCTGGAGTTTACCTGTGTTTTATCTTCTATTCTGGTTTCCATCTTTGACATCATGAAGTCAATAGAAAATCACATCTGGCAGCTGGAGTCTAATCGTAGTGCTGTATACATTTCTTACTCTTCAGTATTTCCATATATCTATATCAAATCTTCCTTATGTATGCCCATTCTTTTTTTGTCCTGGTTTCATCTGGGGTTAATTTTCTTCGAAGTAGTTGTTTTGGTGTTGTGTTTTGGATTTTGGATGAAAATATATGATAATGCACTGATGCTTTAGCTTCTACAGATCAGTGATTAAACTAAAACAAGCCAGAAGTTCTGGAAAACTCTTGTAAACATGCATGTGATTGTGTCACCTCAGTATAATTTTCAATAACGATAATAAAAAGCTTCTGTCTCCTTTGTGCAATATCACGTTACTTGTTACAGTGTTCATAAGACCTAGCTGGTAAATCTGCACTGAATTCAAAGAGCATACTAAAGTACTGCCTTTGTACTTTAGTGAAAAGTCTTTATTGACTTGACTACTCCTTGAAAAGTGAGATACAGAATAGAGAATAACTTCAAAAAGCCCATGGATTCATTTGCTGATTTTTTTTTTCTTTTTTTTTTTTTTTTTTCTTTCTTTCTTTTTTTTTTGCTTTGAATACAACATGGTTAAGGAGTTTTCCATTTAGGACATTTGGAAAATAAAATAAAATAAAAAATAAAGTAAGGAATAACAAAATTAGTGACAGTGAGTATTCCAAATCAGTACCATGTGTTCATAGCCTGTGAGTTCAGAACAACATGCTTTTGCCTTCAGAGCAAACACATTAATTCTGAGTCCAAAATTAGTCCAAACAGGGCAGCCTCTGTGTACATCTGTAAAAGCTGGAGCTGAATTACTAGTTTCTTTTGCATTGTAAATGTGTACCAATGTAAATACCAGTTGAAAACCTGGTACTATTTGGAGAGCTGAAAACAACTTCAGATATTATTTCAGCTTCAAAAGCAATGTTAACACCATGAATCTCATAAAATAATCTCTTGTAAAGTTCCAGAAGAATTTTGTATAATCAAGATGACATAATTCACATCAGTTAGGAACTGAGAATTCTGAGAAACTTGTTCCTTCTGAGCTTTCCTCTTCTTCTCTTTGAATAACTGGATATAACTTGGAAAATATATATACGTATTTCCTGTTCAAATCCAGAAAATCTCTATTGTTTCCACACTGCTCTTTGAACTCTTTCCATATACTTGCCAGTGAGTTATTATGCCATAAAAATCTATGAAGGACAATGAGTCACGCCTTTCAAATTTCAGGCACACAGTAAAATCACCTCCTGCACAGTGTGCATGGCTATGTTCCCTTCAGGCAAAACTACTTAAAAGAAACTCACTGAGGATAAGAAGCACCATCAGAAGCATGTAATGCAGCGATAGGTAGCTCATCTTACATGCAAGATGCCTCTCACATTATTCTGAGATGTAATAACTGGAGGAAACATCAGTTATTACAGAGAAAATTAAGTCTTCTACATATAATCAACTTTTTGTTTATTACAATTTTATTTTTCTCTGTTTCCATAAAAAGTATCATCAAAGTAACTATGTATTCTGACTATTTATGTGAATTTGTGTGATTAGTTTAGGACTTGTTCTTCTATCACTTTGCCATACATAAATATTGAAAACTTCGAAAGCGATTTAAATTTTCTAAATCACCTACCTCCTAAATACTTAGTACATGTTATGGAGTCTCTGTACAATGGTTTGATATTCAATAGTACTCAGCACCGAGAATTCCACTGCAGACTTAAACTATTGCAGAAATGTTGGTTTTACGTATCACTGAGATGAGTGCTTTTATTTGATTATGTATTTTCATTTGATAGAATGCATGTGAATACCACAGGTGTTATGGCAGGTTTGTAGATTATGTATTTGAATTATTTAAACACCTTAGTCTAATTGATGCACCTAAAATGAACCAAATAAAATCATATCTGATTTTTAAAATAGAGAGTATCCGACAAGTGAGAGCAATGCTAACATGCCTGGTGCCTTCATTGAATTAGCAGGTAACATTGTATTCATATGAAAGTAACAACATGGATGAGGAAGAATTGCATCCTATCTCATTCCTGTGAGTATTTTCTTAGCCCTTTTGGTTGACCGGCGGTCGGTATATATCCCAGTTAGCATTTTGTAACACATCATCTGTGAAGGAAAGAAGAGGAGAGCAGGAATATCTTAGCAAGCAGCTATTGGCAGAGAATGAAAGCTTTCATGTGGCGTGAATCAAAGATTACATTGTTGGGTTCACAGCTGATATTGAGTTCAAAAGCAAGAAACGGATATTTATTACAATAAATTTTCAAATGTGTTTGTACTTATGTAGATAGTGAATCCCGGTCAGTTATTACGAAGATGAAGACTGAAGAAAAATAGTAAGATAAGCAGAGTGGGGTTATTTTTAATATTTAGAGGAAAAGCTGATCACTGTTTTTTACTTTCTTATATTCTATGGAATCAGCAGGTATAAGATTCACTTTATTTAAGAAAATGTGTTATACTGCAATTGGTTCCTATGTGATATTGCTTTAAATCATTATGAAATGAACTCAGACCATTGAGCTTGTTTCAATTTATTATTTATCATTAGATGCTAAAGAAAAACATATCAACAGTTCAACCTATTCATACCATATCATCCATACAATTTATTTGTATTGATTTATATAATTTGTCTTTTTATTTTTTAACACATTATCTTTCAACTCAAATTCAGAACATTAGAGAATAATTGAATTCAAATTAAGGTAAACCAAATTCTTAAATAATAATAGCACAGGCCATTTGAATCTACTCTCATAACAACAAATCCTTTTAAGGTCCCCAAAGCAAAATTAGTGACATCTAGTATGCACGGGGGGCAGAAGAAGGGTTGAGAATAATTCAAAGTGAATTAATCTGAAGTTCATTAGCAAACATTAATGTTGCTTTTGGGAATGAGGAAATTAGCAGGATTATAAAGCAACAAGTGTCTTCATAAACATCTAATTGCTTGTCAAAGATGTACAATATACTATATATAGCTGTTAGGTAGAATAGCTGCATGCCATAAATCAAGTTTTCAGCTGAGCAACAGATTTTGTTTATAATGTAATATTTTCTGAAAAGACATTACTGTGACCAAAACAATTTCACAGGTGCCAGCAAGCCTGGCAAATTGTAATAAGAAATGAATTAAGGCACATTTTCTTTCTTCATCTTTGCAGCTTAAACATCCTAGCACACAGCTGTGGCCAGACACCACTGAGTCCTCTGCTGAGTCCTCTGATAAACCCACATTAGTCACTGATGGAGGCAGTTCAAAGAGAAGTTCTCATGCATTAAACTATCTGGGTTTGTGTGCGTCCAGGCACATGCAGACAGAGAACTAAAGAAGACAGAGACAAGTCCATTGTCAGTAAGTCACTTCCTTTTGTAGTAGCAAAGAGATTAATTGCCAAGGAAATCAGATTAGATAATGACTCTTATGGGGGCTTGCTAGGTTGTACAGCAGACTTCCTGCAAAAACGTTGAATAACAAACAATCCTGGCAGGCAGAAATCATTATGATACTTGTGGTTACTCTAACCAGTCTCTTCTAGCAGGGTCACTTGATAGAATACTATCAAGAGCATCAAGAGGATTTAAGAGAGCTATGTTGCCTAGAAACTGCTGAGCCTTTTTACTCTCAAAATTCTTCAAAGTTTTTTTTTTTTGTTGTTTCAAGAACTTCACAGACATATTTTGGATTCTGATTCCAAAGGGTTCTGTGGATACTACAGGAGATCAGCTGTTTTCAAAACTCATTTGATACAAATATCATGAATGCAAAATCCATTGATTCCAGAAGGTCTTATGTGAAAGCCTTGAAAAAGAAATATCTTCACATGTATTTTATGCCTGTTCTAAATTTGATTTGCACTTTCTGCCTCATTTTTATTGTTTATAAGTTTAAAATTTGTCATCAATGATTCAACCATTTTCAAGGTATTGGGAGTGACACTCAAATATGCAAACAGAGTAACAATTTTTGTGGCTACATAGATCTAGATTAGTGAAGTTTGTGTTCCTTCTAAATGTGCTCTTGACAAAATTCTCAGGCAACTGCCAATATAAAATAGCCCATTAAAAAAACAAGCAAACAAAAAACCCACAGCATAGTAACATAATTACATTCTGAAATGACATCTAAAATGTATATATTTAGATATTCTTTTCTATTTACCTCCACAGGGACAACAGAGAATGAGGACAGAAAAATTAGCAAAGATGAACTGCTTCCTTCTGGCTTAGCCTCTAATGCTTTTGAGCCAGTTCCCAAAGTATTCTCAGTAAGTTCTGCTGGATCTTAACACTATTTTCTCTGATTAAGAGACTAAGAGTTTTGTGTGCTAGAGAACTGAGCTCTGATGTGAGAAGTATAGAGTGCTCAGGACTGCTGAACTCTTTTTTAATCATGAATTATGCAAACAGATGTTACAAAAGGGAAATTAAGCTAGTGCCAGTATCCTCACTTGTCATATGTATTCTATCTTGAGCGAAGGGAAACTTGCATATGACAGCTGGGATGTTCGCATATATCATACACAGAACATGTAAACTTCATATATGAAGTTTGACCATTTTGCCTCTTCTTCCATAGAATAGAATTTGCAAAGCCTGATATGTAGCATTCAGACTATAATAGCAAGCTACAGACAGACAAGAAAGGCTTGTGGATATAGGTGTAGTAGTTTCTGCAAAGATATATTGCTAACTAACAGCATTTCCTAAAATCCCCTGCTTGAAAAGAGAACTGAGGTACAATCAGGTTCAAAATCCTCTGCATTTATCAAGAGTGAGAAGACCTGGAAGATCTGGAAAATATATTTGCATATATGATGTACATGGCTGATAGAAAAATATATATGACCCTTCATAAATAACGGAAATAGTGTTCACTTATAAAATCAACAGAGCCTTCAAGTTCCAACTTAACTCTCAGGGTTATATGGCAGATTAGAAAGGAGATTTTAGCAGCCTGGAATACTATTCTGACAAAAAAATATATTTTACTACTTTAGAATCTAATTGTGCAATTGTAGTGAATTGGTTTGTTGTTGTTTTTTGTTTGTTTGCTTTCATAAGAAAAAAGTGAAATATCTCAATAATAATTCACTTCAAACATTAATTGCCAGGGAATATGTATAAATATCTGTTATTTGATCCACTTTTGCACTATGCGTCTCAAGAAAATTGCCCAAGAAGTCTGGATTCTCTGTTTGATGCCAGATACATAAATCATTGTGAAAAACAACAATACACAGAAATTTTTAAAAACTTAGTTTTTCATATCATATGGTCAGAAGTTACGACTATTGTGGCTAGTATGGGGTATAAAAAGGAATATAAACTTTTATGGACAAATTTTTAATACACAACTGAATTTGTTAGAGAATGTGCCTAGATTGCATTTGCACTTACCGAGATTGTGCATAAAATTTGGGTAATCGTGCATACAAATGACAAGAGGGAAAACCTGCATGTACAAATTTTATGTCAAAAGGCATGAAGGTAAGCATAGATTTTCATGGAACAACATTTAAATGTGTTGGAGGGTGGATTTTGGTATTGTTAATAATTTGGTATTTCCCATGACTAAATATGGTATCTATGATTTCTTTCCATTTATCCATTATTTATATTATTACAATGTTAGATAATTACCAAAAGTAATTACTTATTAAGTAATTTGTGTATTACATGAGGGACCTGAAAGATTTTATTAGTTATTAATCATTTTTTAAAAATAAAATTTCATTATTTCATTGTTGTTTAGAACTCAAAATAATATGTTAGGTAAAAGCAACAGAAGTTGGCCCAATGGCAAGTTCAAAGACATAGGATAAACATTCTGTAAAATCGTTCAGCCTGTTTATAAAACAGCTTACATAAATTATAAGAAAAGAGGAAATGAGCAGAATGGAAAAGGGCAGCAATGATGGCAGACTTAGCAGCAAAAATGGCTTAGATATGTTGCACTGCTTACAGAACTGCGCTAACACAGTAGTAAGTATGATGAGCTGAAAGTGGCCTATTTCTTATGATTAGGTTAAGAGGTTCTCTAAATAAAATGGACAGCTGTCATTCAAATTTGTGTAAATACACCAAGTCACAGAAATAGAAATATTATTCAAGAACAAAAATGTTTAAAAGCATCATTTTAATGATTACTTTTTAGGGACAACTGATTTCCTTTAAACTACCTACATATTATTAAATATTGTTATAAAAGTACTCCTGCTGCTCATATTTACCAATAACCTCTGAGTATTATGATATTTCTGTGGATACCTTAAATGTAGTCCATTTAACATTCGTTGTAACTATTTCTACAATGTAAGATAAAATACTTTGACTTCAGGTATCCATGACAGACAGAAGGGTGTTTATCTTTCCTAGTTTCAAGCATGCTCACAAACTGACTAAATATCACATTGGTATAATCTTATTCTGCTTGATCAAGGAAGCACTACAGATGAAAAAAAATAACACTAGGGAAGTAGAACAAGTAGCCCTCTTGTTATTAAGTAGGCTCCTGTGGTTAATAACATTACTATTAATGTTAGTTAATTGTTCAGATTGACTATGGAACACTTTTGTTCAGCCAGTTTTCAGTTGAAACATGATGAGAATTTAGCGGAAAAAAATTGGCGTCAAATCTGCTATTTTGATAGAACACAAGGGAATGAATTTAAAGTGAAAGAAGGGGGGTTAGGTTAAATGTTAGTAATAAATTTTTAAACTGAGGGCAGTGAAGCACTGGAATGAGTTATGGATGTCTCATCCTTAGAGGAATTCAAGGACAGATTTGGTAGGTTCCCAGGAAGTCTGATCTAGTGGTTGGCAACCCTGCCCACCGCAGGGAGGTTGGAACCAAATATCTTTGAGGTCCCTTCCAACCCAAGATATTGTATGATTCTATGATTCTATGATAGTCAAATGAGAATTAGTTTTATAGATTTCTAATTTAAAATCTTTATTTTTATTTTATGCATGTTTATGCTTTGTAACTATTTTTATTGGCTCTGATTATCAACTTGTGACAACACACATATGGCTATCTAAGCAACATTCAAGTCACTGTGAGTTTATGTGTTAATTTCACTTCCAAGATACTACCATTTTCCTTCTTTTTTCCCTAGAAAATACCTGAGATCTTTTTTTTTTTTTTTTTTTTTTCCGTGTATGATTCTAAGATTTCTAAATAATCAGAGCTGAAATTGACTTAGCTGATATAAGTTTGGGAGACAATATACTCACTAAAGTTTTTCAAATGGTGACAGGTTTTTTTTTTTTGTTTTTTTTTTTTTTTGTTTTTTTTTTTTTGGTAAAATTTTATCTTGTAATACAGATCACATTTACACATTTGCATTGATTGCTTCACTGCACCTAAGGGAAAATACAAAAGCACACCAGAAGTACTGTGCTATAATTCTACCCCACAACCTATCACCAAAATTAAAAATTTCATAAAGGAAGTATGAGTAAAGGGATATTTTACAATGCAAATAATTATATATATCCCTTTTAAAAAAATCAATTGTTAATTTTTATATATCAAATATTTTTTTCCCAGTGTCATCATTAGATATTATGCTAAATGCATTTCCTCATAGCTTCTCCTTTTATTTAAACCCCAGTAGAATTAATATGATTACTTAATTTGAATCAACTACTTACAATTGGAAGACATTATCCCATCTTCAACCAAAGGTCCTCCTGTTATGAAGGAAGTGGTTTTGTACTGCAATTTTATAAGGAGTGAAAAGGACCACAGAAAATAGCCATACCAGAGAATAAAAGGGAAAGTCTATTATTATTATTATTATTATTATTATTATTATTATTTTTAATTGTTTCTGTATTGTCCTGGAGTCCATCCAAAATTTCTTCTAGTCATTTTCCTCTGGGTTACTCAGGAACATTCCCTTTGCTATCAAGCTTTTGCTTTCCTAATAAGGAAATCGTTGCAGTGTTCCTACCACTATGAATTTATCTGGCCAAGTGACTACTTGTGTTAATGTGAGACATATGACATTTTGAATTTCTGATTGATTAACTTTCTAGCAAGAAGCTTTTCAACAGTTTTGAATTAAAAGGATCATGTTGGGATTGGTTTTTAACAACCATAGACTTTATTAAATATTTTTCCTTCTACATTCTACTTTTACTCTACTTTTACATTCTACTTTCCTGCAAGAAATTTTAATAATTTACTATGGAGACTTTTTCCAGGCTTTAACTTCTTCTGCTATTCTTTCTCTCAACTGAGATGTTTCTGCTCCATGTGCATATACTTGTACTCATTTGCCAGTTTTTAATAAAATATATTATCTCAAATTGTGTATATCATTGAACAGTTTGTGAGTTTCTTATATGGATTAGGGGATATGAATTACTTGGCTTCATCTATGCATATGCAGACATATGAAAGTAAATACATGGGGTAAATCAATTTCACATAAGTTTAAGACCGGTGACAACTAGGTTGCAAAATAGTGTTTTGTAGCTGAGAATTTTCTGTATCAAATAGTACTATTGTGCTCTTTGTATCTGTTGTAGTTTCTACAGAAATAAATGGGAGGCATTTCTTTTGGAGCTACCAGTGTAAAAGAGGTTCTACTAGTACAAGATGCATGGATGACAACCAAATAGTTTAAATCCACATAAAACAGCAGAAAAATAAAGCCAAATCACTTTTTTAAAAAAAAAATAAAAGTTATTCTTTTAGTATGTGAACAACGGAGTGGAAAAATAATTTGTTTTAACTTGACAAAAAATTTTGGAACCAAATACTGATACCTAACAAACAACTTGTAGTCAGGTGTTCTACAGCTTCTTTACTCTTTCAACATTGTACATTTCCATATGCCCTCATAATAGGATGATGTAAGAAAAAGTGAATCTACATTAAGCTTCTCTATGCCATTTGGTACTCTATAAAATTCAATTTGTTGTAGCGTATGTATGCAGTGGCAGAATGTCTATTGTTATTGTTGTTCCTTTCTTGTAAATTCGGAGTGATTTTTCAGTAAGACTCATCTTCATTGCATCTGAATTCTTCAAGTCAGTTTTCCTGCTAAATTGTTGTTGCCCAAGCCATTACATTCACTATCAGAGAATTTGAAATCTCATTTCTACTAAAAAGTTATACTAAAAGGAAGGGTGTTAAAAGGAAGCAAAATTGTAGAGATATCCCCTGGATATCAGACAAATTTCAACAATTTTGTCAGTAACCCATAAGTGTTATTAGTGGGAATACAAAACAGATAAGCTAAATATGTTATTTCAAAAATATCAAAGGTTAAGATGTTCAAAAGCATGACTCAGTGGGAATTTCAAATACTTAACATTAACACATTTCATTAATTAATATTGAATGAGGGGTTATTATTAATCATTTCATAGGTTTGTCTGTCCCTGACCTTTCAAGAGAACTTTTAAGTTACCTGTAATGTACTATAAATCTTATGTCTATTATCACTCAAAAACCTGAGTTTTATTTAGGCCTATAGTACATAAGACTATATAACATATTTTCTCACAAATTTCCAAACTTTGTTATACTTATTTTACAGTTGGGGAATCAAACCCCAAGTATATATGAGTTATTATTAATTTTAGATTTCAAGACATCTGTACAAGCTTCTTGCCAACAAGGTCTATTCACTTGCTAACCTCTTGGAGAAAATTTCATAGGATATGTAGGAATGCTAACACAAAGAAAGATAGTAACAGGTAGCCAGATACAGCCATATGTGCATAGATACAGAAAGGAATGATTGAATTTTTTTTATGTGAAGTGGATGTAGAATAATGCTTTTTTTTTTTTTTTTTTTCAAATGGATGTGAATAAATATTAGCAGTGATGATTGGATGCAACAGTGCCATCAACAGTCAACTGCTACACAAGTTGATGAGTAGGAGTTCTTGCCCTGTGAATTTATCTGAGTCACCATTTAAATTTAAATTTAATGAGATTTAATTTAAAAAAATAAAGGCGAAAAATGAAATGGTTGTCATAGCGCTGTGGGATATTAGAATAACAGAGCAGGACAGATTTAAGGCAGATGGAAAATATTTTCTCAGTTAAAAGATTTGTTTGTCTTTTCTGGTTTATTGTTCTTATTGATGGAGGTTGCTCTTTGTTAATGACGAATTCCTGAAGAAGATTATAAAATTAAATACTTTGATGACATTTTTTATTTATGTGATCAAGTAATTGTATCTGGTTTAGTTTTACTCAAATTACACTATTAAAATAAAAAATCCTTAGTAATAAAATTGGACACCATGATAAAGACATGATTTCGTGTGAAAAAGAAGAATCTTTGTTGATTTGATAGTATTTCTCTCTCTAACTCATTCTAGAGTGTCTGTAAAAGTAAATTCATATATCATTCAAAATTGTGGTCTTCTGTACCACCTGATTTTTCCCCAAATTATGTCATACATATATCACTCTTTGCAATGTATTTCTTTTCATACATAACAAAAGTACATTTCATATTCAAAAATTAATGTTTAACTGCTAGTATCTAAAAAGTCTACTTAAAAGTCATATTTTTTTCCTTTATAAACCTTAAAACTTGTAATAGGTATTCATAAAAAGTCTGGAATGATCTTTTAATTGTTTAAAGACATGTTTTGATGGCATTCTCCCCTGGCATACTTAGTATAAAAGATGTTTTAATTAGGAAGAAAATATTACATGTGATTTAGGCATGGAGGCCTTCAATGATATAAAGTCATGGATGCTGTTACAATTCTCAATGGAAGTATTTCCATTTCCAACAGAGTTGGTCAGGCAGGACCTGCCCTTGGTGAAGCCATGTTGGTTATCTCATACCACCTTCCTCTCTTCCATTCTGTTTATATATAATATAGTTATTTTATATGTAGTATATTACATATGTTTATATATATATATATATATAAGTCAATTATATATAATTCAGTCATTCAAATAATATAATGTAGTTTCCTGGCTTCATAGATTTAGACTCTTTATTCCATCCAAATTTATCTAAACTCGCTATGAATCTTTTTCTTTTATTGTATTTAATATCTATAACAAATTTTAGGATAGGGTATCAGTCATATCCCTGCTTGACATAATTTTGTTCATAAAAACATAGAATCCTTGGAACTGGAAGGGACCTCAGAAGGCCATCTAGCCCAACTCCCCTGCAATGAACAGGGACACCACAGCTAGATTAGGTTGCCCAGGGCCTTATACAGCCTTGCCTTGGAAGTCTCCAGGGTTGGGGTATCAGTCACAACACTAGGTAAGCTCACCACCCTTACTGTATAAGATTTTTTCCTTATATCTAACCTAATTCTATCCTAGAATATTATGAATATTATTAGAATATTATAGGATATTGTTAGAACATCATAGAATATTATTAGAATATGAGGGTTCAATACTATGCAATGTTTCCTGTCTGAAACAATTAGGAAAAATTTGTTTACAAGTGATCATAACAATTCTTTTAAGTTGAAGCAAGTTTATGAGATCATATAAAAGCTCTAGATAAAATAGGAAAGCTCCATAGAGATCTAGACAGGCTCAAGAAATTGGCCCAGGAGAACCCCCTGAGGTTCAACAAAGCCAAGTGCAAGTCTTGCATCTGGGTTGTGGCAACTCCACTACCAGTACAAGCTGGGGAATGAAATGATAGAGCACAGCCCTGCGGAAAAGAATTTAGGGGTACTGGTGTATGGTAAGCAGGACATGAGGCAGACTCACAGCCCAGAAAGCCAAACATATCCTGGACTGCATTGAACAAAGTGTGGCCAGCAGCTCAAGGGAGGTGATCCTGCCCCTCTACTCTGTGTTGGTAAGGCTTTACCTGGAGTACTGAGTCCATATGGGAGATGTGAGTCCAATGCAGTGAAAGGAAGGGATGCCATTCAGAGGGACCTCACAGACTTGAAAGATGGGCCTGGGTGAACTTAATGAGGTTCAACACAGCAAAGTGCAAGGTTTTGCACTTGGGCTGGAGGAATCCCAGGCATCTATACAGACTGGAAGGAGTGGTCCTTGAAAACAGCCCCGCAGAGGAGGACGCGGGGGTCCTGATGGATGAAAAGCTTAACATGAGCCAGCAGTGTGCTCTTGCAGCTTGGAAAGCAAATGGTATACTGGGCTCCATCAGAAGAGGGGTGGCCAGCAGGGACAGGGAGGTGATTGAACCTCTCTACTCTGCTCTTCTGAGGCCCCATCTGGAGTACTGTGTCCAGGTCTAGAGACCCCAGTACAAGAGAGACAGAACTGTTGGAGAGGGTCCAGAGGAGAGCCACAAAGATGATCAGGGAACTGGAGCACTTCCCCTATGGAGACAGGCTGAGGGAGCTGAGCTTGTTCAGCCTGGAGAAAAGAAGGCTGTGGGGTGACCTTTCAGTACCTAAAGGGAGCCTACAAACAGGAGGGGAGTCAACTCTTTGAAAGGGCAGATAACAGCAGGACAAGGGGAAATGGTTTGAAGTTGAGGGAGGGAAGATTTAGGTTGGATGTTAGGGGGAAGTTCTTTACAGGGAGAGTGGTGAGGTGCTGGAACAGGCTGCCCAGAGAGGTTGTGGATGCCCCATCCCTGGAGGTGTTCAAGGCCAGATTGGATGGGGCCCTGAGCAACCTGATCTAGTATTAAATGTGTAGGCTGGTGGCCCTGCATGTGGCAGAGGGGTTGGAGATTCATGATCCTTGAGGTCCCTTCTAACCAGGGCCATTTTGTGATTCTGTGACGCAGACGATTTCAAACTAACAGGGGGAAGATTTAGATTTGATATGAGGAAAAAAGTCTTTTTCAGTAAGGGGAGTGAAGCACTGGAGCAGATTGCTCAGAGAAGTGGTAGATCCCACCCCCGGAGACATTTAAGGTCAGGTTGGACAGGGCTTCGAGCATCCTGATTAAGGTGTACATTTTCTTGTCCATCACAGGGAAGTTGGGTCTATAATGGTTTCTCACTTTTTTTTTTTTTAAATTAGGGAGACATTGTAGGATACTGGTGAATAATCCAAGATTGTATGGAAACAAAAAAATAAGTACGTTTCTGCCTCAAAGGGAGTGAAATAAAGATTACTTTTGACTTTATTTTGCAAATATTAATGGACATTATGTTTACCTTGTAATTTAGTGGAAGCATATTATAATGATAACCACGCTATATGATAATTACAGAGCTAGAGACAGTTTATTCTGAGGCCTCTATCTCACAAGAAAAGAAAGCTATCCCAAATGCGTACATGTCAAAACACAAAGTATTTTTCCTGGTCAAAACTCCTGTCAGATAAATAGATCTTAGCAAAAACACCGAGAGAAAGATTATATTTTTTCTTCATTAGGCTTTTTTTTTTTTTTTTTTTTGAATGAGATTTACTGACATTTGTAACCCAAAAGAAATAATCAAACAGTTCATAGATTAACTAAGTCTTGCAGTTTTTTTTTCACTCCAATTAATGCCTAACAAGGTAAAAATCCCTTGTAAATCTTAGTCCAGCTGCTCTCTCTGTTCCTCTGGTTTGTATGTGATTACTTTGCCATATAATCCCAGTTTCTGCATCTGTCAGTTTGGCAGTGCCTCCTTCAAACTGTGAACACCCTGGCTGTTCTAAAATGTTTTACTAAAATCATGAAATTAGAAGCTGATATCTGAAAGGCAACAAAACATTGTATAATGAGCCCTGTTACTATAATAGTTTCTAAATAAAGGACATCCCCAAATAATGTATCAGAGTAGGATTTTTTTTCCTCCATATTCAAATTTTCTTTAATGTGGTTTGTTTACATAAAGTTGATACCTAGGGATGTTCTTTGCAATTAGTTGGCATATTGCCTGTGTTCTTGTTCTGCTACCCTGTACATAAAATGATCTGAAATCAAATGGAAGAAGTTTTATCCCCCCCAGTACCTGTGAGACTAAGAACCTCCTCCAAATTTGTGATTTAAGTCCCAACTGTGCCCTTGCCTTTAACTGTGTAGGACAGCAAGGCAGAACATTTTGTAGATTAAACCAATAAACTAGCAAACATAAAATAAACAAATCTCATAATTGTGGATTTCAATTAAAGAAAGGAGGATCAAAGCAAACATTCTACTTGAAATTACACAGCTGCTATCTACACAAAATGAGAAAAAAAACAAATCCCTTCTCCAGCTAGCCATAATTTTGGGGCTGGGGGAAGGAGGAGGGAGAGCTCAAGCCCTGCAGTAGGACAGATTGCTTATGCTTCTCACGTCCCAATCAGTAATACAGAAATATTGAGTAATGAATTCCCAGCCTCTCCTGATCTGAGAAGCTCCCACCATCTGTGAAAGACAATTTGTAACAGCTTTAGTATTAAGATTCAGTAAACAGACAATCACAACCATTGTGCCAAATAGTGCCTGCATTTGAGAGAAAAAAAAAAAAAGTAAAGCAGCAGCAATAAGTAACATGAAGACCCTTATATTGCAAAATTACCCAGCAACTAAAACATTTTCAATTGTAGAGTTTTGGGATATTTGTTTTTTAATTTTTTTTCCTGCTTTCCTCAGTCACCAAGGAGTGCTGTAGTCTGCACACAATCCAGCGTCGGTTGGTTGTGTATGCAGGCCTCATCCTAATGTGTTGAATTATTATTGATAGCTGAGGCAGTTATGCTCTGCTGGTGAACCAATAATGTCAAGGCAGTACCTGCAAGATTAATTATAGAAGAGAATAGGCTCTGGTTTCCAGGGACTGAGACATTAACAGAGACTGTGCATTAGTTTCAGGGAATTCAACAGACAGCTGAACAAATGCTTCAGACAATGTTATACATGCTAAATCTTGGCACTTACCTCTTAAAAGTACTGAAAAAAAAGCTTTGAATAATTGTGTTTAAACTGGGAGAAAAAGAAGATTCTATAAACTAGACAAAGAGGAAATAAGTATAGAGGTTACTAAAGCAAGTTAAGCTATATAAATACATGTAAGCATATTGCCCTCTGCAATACATTGGAGAGAAAGAGGACAGTAATTAGTTTCTGTAGCATTAAAAAACAAACAAACAAAATAAAAACAAAACAAAAATACCCTGCTTTTTAGTGGCTGACAGCACCTAGTTTTTCCGAACACGTATGGCATGGAAAATACATATTGAATAAAAAAACAGGATTTTTTCATAGTGTTACTCTTGTTTCACTGCAGTGAAAATTTGTACTGCATGAAGCATTTTAGCTGTAAGGAACTCGGAATTTGCAGTGGATGAAGCTGCAGCCATAGCAACAGCTACATAAATTTTCAGACAATGACAAAGCATACGGTACAAAATTTAAGCAGTATGACTCCTACTGATGTTGCCATTGAAAAACAAAACAAAACAAAACAACAACAAAAACTAACAAAGAAAACCAGAGAAGAGTGTGCTTTTTACAGAACAATAGTGTCTTTCACATTCTCAAGATCCACCTGCATTTTGCTGATGTTATCAGAGATGCAGCTGAGAGATTGGCTATAATTCTCTATCTCGTGCTTCATGCAGCTTTGGCAGGTGATACCTCTCTTTCCTTGTTTCTTAGGGCTATTTTGAAAGAGCCTTAGGAATTTTGAGGCACAATTTTCGAAACGTTTTCCAACTCACTACTATTCTATCACTATTCACATCAAAGTAGGGAACTGATCTTAAAATGAATTGAAAAGAAACATTTACATTTCACTGAATTTGCAGGTTCACAGTTGCCAGGTGTATTGCTGTTTTCCTTCAAACTTGAAACAGCAGTGGACTAATGGCAAACGCTTTTGTGTTTGAAAGATTCACTGTGTAAAGAAATATTCAAAGTTCCATCTTTTGTTATTCCCCTCAGCTTCTGTGAAATTTCTTTCACAGTGTCCTATGAAATTTTTCACTACACAAAGATACAGAATAGGACACCTCATGGAGTATGGCACTTCTCAGACTGTCTTTCTATAGAGAGCTTTGCAAGACTAAATAGATCTGAAAATGAAGATGACAAAAGGGATTCCAATTGTGAGAAAATTAGACTTTGTATCATGGGATTCAATTGTGAGAAAATGAGACTTCCTATCATGCTTTTACTCCACGGTGGAAATAATATCTATCTCTAAAAAATGTTTTTAAAAAATTAACCATGTTGGAATACACAATTTCACCTGGAACGTATTATTTATTTGTTTATATTTTAGATCTCTAGTTTAGTCTTTAAGCCCATGACAAAACTCAGGGATGTCCATAGAATCGCATAATCATAGAATCCTTAGAGCTGGAGGGGAACTTAAAGATCATCTAGCCCAACTCCCCTGCAGTGAACAGGGACACCACAGCTAGATCAGGTTGCCCAGGGCCTGATCCAGACTCATCTTAAAAGTCTCCAGGGATGGGACACCCACCACATCTTTGGACAACTTGTTCCAGTGCCTCACTACCCTAATTGTAAAAGACTTTTTCCTCATATCTAACCTAAATCTACCACTTTAAGCTTGAAGCCATTTCCCCTTATTCTATTGAAATATCTCCTCAATGATTCACCGTGTTAAAAAGTGGAGAACATCACCGAAATAATATTGTTCTGGTAAGAAAATAACCAAATAAAATAGCAAAATTACTTGCTTCTTCATAAATTCCATTTATTTTGGCCAAGAGTCATTTAGTTTGTGTTGGCTAAAGAAAATAGAATATAAAACCTCCTTAATTTGTATCTAACATCTGCCTGTAGAAAATCATTTCCTGTTACATTGTTCCTGGATGTGCTTAGGAAGGAATGAAATTCTGAAGTTAAATTTTGTTGGTCTTAACTATTGAAAAATAAGGTCTGGCATTCTGCAGTTTGTCCCTGTATCTTTTTGATGCTGATTTTGATTTGAACTGCTCAGCAGTCATGTATATTGCTGTTTCCTATTGCTGTTCATATACCACAAAGAACTCCAAAGATATTAGAAGGATGACTGACAATAGTTTCTTACTGTGCTTACTACCAAGATGACTGTGATCTCTTGCAAGAATGATCAGTTAGCTAGGATGTCACATTATTCCCAACATTACTGAATAAAAGTGAGATGTCATGATATCACTGTCTCTTAAGACAGAGATTACATAAAGAAACATCATATAATTCTGTTGCATGACAGCATCATTCTTTATAAAGTTCTTTTTGATCTTGTATTCAAAGGTTGTCAAATTTCTGTCCATACATCACCAACTATTTTCTTTATTGATCATTTAAGCTGTGGAATGAAGGACACACTGAAACCCAAATTCCTGGCCTGGATATAACTTTTGACCAACTCTAAATAAAGATTTTAATGTGAAAATAGAAAATATTAAACCACAGTAAAGCACATTGTTTTTTGTAATGCTGCAAATTCTTAACCTGGAATGAATTTATGATAATTATGGAATCTAAGCTCTCATGAAAGCAACTTGTCTCAAAAATTTTGGACTCAAATAGATGATAATTAGGACAAATGCATTCAGCCCAGAGCAAACCCTCAATAGAGTGTTTTCTTTTAAAACAATTAGGCTGTTTAACAATCAGATTTTGCATATTGATAATTTTCCTGAAGTGCTAAAATATCTGTACTTTCCTGAATATTGTTGGCATGCAAAGTCACCAGAACTTAGCTAGAAATAAATTTATATCAAAACTCACTATCAAAAACTCTAAATAATTATATAGCCCTTTTGAAGCTGCAGAATTTTTCTACTGTGACCAAACACAGAAAATTTCTTCCCACCCATACAGAGGAAAAGAGGCAGTACAAAAATAACAGAGATATCTTTGACCACTTGAAAGGCATTTAGAAACAATAAGAAAAAAGCAAAGTCTAGACACACTCTTGAGATGTGGAAGGTGTTATTCATGCATTATGAACTGATTAACTCAATTTTCCACTGCAGTGCAGAGTATAATGCTGAAATTATATGCTGATTTTTTTTTTTTTTTTTTTTCCATCCACATGCTTCTGTATCCAAAAACTTGATTCAGAAGGGAAGCAACATATCATAGAATTGTAGAGTCACACAATCTCAGAGAATTGTAGAGAATGGTTTGGGTTGGAAGGGACATTCAGGATAATCTATTCCAACCACTCTGCTATAGGCAGAGACACCTCCCACTAGGCCAGGCTGATCAAAGCCCTGTCCAGCCTGCCTTAAACGCCTCCAGGGAGGCAACAACACTGGGCAACAGTGTCTCTCAGTCTATAGCTGTAGGGAAGGTGCTCAAGCCCTCTGAGAACATTAGACAAATTAATTTCTATAAAGAAGCAGTAAACTAAGGAGACAAGGAGTTACAGAATATTAATATATGAATGAGAACATATATCAAAATAAGAATTAACTATGTACATAGGTCACTGCAAAACTAATGTCTCTTATTTATTTCCATGGAAAATAGAATAAAAGCAAAGAGCAGATAGAGAAAACTTTCAACAACAGAACACTGTTTTCCATTAATATTCACCATGCTTTGATGAATGTCAATGGGTCTGATTTTTTCCACATAGAGAATGTCAATTACACAACCTTGCTTCACACACACTTTTATGTCACATGTCAGTTTGTCAGATTGCCCCTCTGCTGTCATCTCTTGCTTGGAAACAGAACATAATGGAATATTAATGAAAAGACTCAGCTTAGTAGAAGCCATAGCGCCAACACCTGACTTTGACATTGTGGGCCAAGATGATAAAATAGGAGGTATTATTTTCAGAGCAGAACTCATGGAACAGTGGACCTTATTACCCATCCTTTGGATCTGAAAGTAGAAACTCAATAAAAAAATGCATCTGAGATAAAGCAAAGAAAAAGTCTGATGAAAATATGATGATTCTTTCTTTAGGTAGCAATTACCATTTGACTTGCTTGGATTATTCTCATACCCAAACTTAGTAAAAACTAATCTGTGTGTGATTTTCTTGTCAATGCTTGATAGTTCATCTTTGATCCGAGGAAAACCAAAAAGGCCAAACAGCAAAAGGAAGAAGAAAAATACATCTTGTGAAATATTTATGCTAGCAGCAGAAGAATATTATGGTTAGTCTTCGAAGAAATAGTGAGGTTAAACTTCCTAAATGTCAAATAATAAATAAATGCATTAATTTTCTATCTAGATTTTCAAAGCCATTGTTTTGCTAACTGTGTTATTGTTAAAAGGAGAAAAAGTATGAAAGCTTAATAACAACAGTAGAGTTTCCTAGAGGAAAGAGCTTCCCTGGTTTCCTTTTTCCTTCTCTAGCTTCCTAGAGATCTTCCTTGAGGACAGAAGGGAAAAATCAAAAAAGATGGAGGTTTAATTTAATATTCATATACAGAGGTTTTTTGAGGCATTTGATGATTGCAAATAAGCTTCTATTTAATAATAATGCTGTATATGAAAGTGCATTCTAAATTATCTATGTGCCTAAGTTTTTGCACTGTGGAAATGTTAGCTTTATTTCTTAAAAAATATTGAACACATAATGCAGTGCACAAATGTGTTGGAGAACTTCCAAATTATCAGTCCCTATATAAATACTTCCTATAATTTCTGCCAAAAAGAATGCAGTATTCAGAACTAGGCTTGAAGTGACTTCTGAGCATTTAGTGAACATCTATACCACTTTTACATTTTATATTAATGTATTTCCTTTCTTCAGCATTGATACTGACATGTACATTTATTCTTGTGCTGCTTTTGAACCCTTTTTGAAGAAGGGTTTAAATGTGAGCCCTATCTTTTCCGAACATTAACTTACTGACTTAGTGAAGTACAATACATTGAATTATTTGAATACTATGATGATAAGAGGCAGATTTTCTTAGCACAAAGTCAACTTATGGAACAAAAATGTGGTAGAGATTTACAGCACACACATAAAATTGCAGAACATTAACATAACAAAATAGCTTTTAATTTGTTTTCCATCTTTATTCCTTTGGGAAATAATTGAACAATCCTACCAACACAACTGGCACACCAGGTATTTTACTATGCTCTGACTTCTGGAAAAAATCACTAGTTTTAACAGACGCTAAGAACAAATTATTATTATTTTTTTGCATGTGTAAACTCCCCAGGAAAACAAACAAACAAAACAACAAAAACCACCACCACCACCAACAAAAAAAACAACCAAAGAAAAACAAACCCCTGCATTTTTTGTGCACAACAAAAACACAAATGCTTAGGGAAAGGTTCAGTGAGTTATTTAACAGCTTTACAAACACAAACATGAAGTTCATCTCATGAAAAATGAAGGAAAGCAAATTCAAAAGTATTCATGTCTATGATTGCTGCAGTCAAGTGCTAGAAATTGGGTAGGTTGATTTAGATAAGCAGGTAGCTGTTCACTAAATAAAAATGAAATATTCATCCTCAGTAATGCATGAATGATGCTCCACAGCCTGTGTTCATTACTTTGCTCTTTGGAGATTAGTGCCAGCGTTTTATATCAGATAGCTCTAGGGAAGAAGGGCAGCTGCATTTCTCCCTGAAAGGGATGTTTGTAGCAATAGGCAACTGTATCTGCTTGTGACACAAATGTCTGCGTAGGTGTGTAGAAGGAAGGGAAGAGTAGAAAATCACCAGAATTGTTTTCCCTCACCATTATTTTTTCCAGTAGCATCACTTACTTCTGAAAGTCACATGCGCTCAACATTGATTAGAGTAAGGGACAGAGACAGAGGAAAGAGAGTATGCAGGAAGCCAATCTGAAACCATCCGTATTTGGTATTAGGAACAGTTTCAGTATTTTGAGACAGGAAGGGAAATGGCACCAAAATACCTCTGGCTTTTCCACAAGACATAATTAATTTATTTTATTATCCCTGAGGAAGTAAAATTCAGTTTTGTTTAAACTACTTAGGATCTTTGAATTGTTCATAGTACAAATTCACCAGGAAAAGATACTTATTTCTGTAGAAATGCCTTTCTTTGATAAATGAATACTAGATTTTCTCCTAGCTAGAGGTAAATAACAAACAGCCTAGCACATTGAAAGTTTTAGAAATGTCCTTAACCTTGATTTGAATATGTCAGAATCCAGGCAGTTAAAAAAAAGTAGGGTGCAATAAGACACGAGGACAACCGAAACTGGAAACTAAATGTTTTGATATTATTTTCAGTGAAAATATATTTGGGATAAACCTTTTAAATCTTTCATTTTAACATGGAAATATATTTGGGGAAATATGAGAACCTCCAATTAATTTTCTGATTTTACAAAATACACTTTCTATTAAAATATTTTATTTAGAATTTTATGACACACTTTATGTGAGTTAGTCTGAGCAGATGACTGTGAAACTTCATTCTTAAGGAATTTATTTATTTGAAAATTTCTATTTTCAGATCAAATGAAATTGAATTTTATGAGTTTACAAATGCTGCTCTCTACTAAATAGATTTTATTCCAAAATTAATGGCACGCATAGCTAGGATTTATTCTCTTAGCAATTAAAATTCTCCTCTTCCAGCAGTTCTGACAACTTTTAAATAGCCTTTCCAAGAAACTTCCAAAATTGAAGTTTCTTATTTTTGGGTAAAAAAAATATATACTTTCGATTTACTCCTGCAAACACAAATTTGTAGGTAGTGCATCACTGATTACTTTAGGTTATCCCATAACTACCACAGAACCAGAATCATAGAATCACAGACTAGTTGAAATCAGAAATCATTGTCAACCCACATGCTTTTCTGCAGAGCTATTTTTTACCAGGTCATAACCCAGCCTGTACAGATGGATGGCATTATTCCTTCCCAGGTGCAGGACCCTCTACTTGCCTTTGTTGAATTTGAAGAGGTTCTTCTTCATGCTCCTCTCCAGTCAAGATCCTTCAGAATGGCAGCACAGCACACTGGTGTATCAGCCACTCCTCCCAGACTTGCATCATCAGCTGACTTTCTGAGGAGGTACTTTGTCTGTTCAATCAAATCACTGATTAATTTGCTAAGCAATACTGAATTCAGGATTGATCCCCGGGAAACATCACTAGCTACACCTCTCCAACTAGACTCTGTGGTACTCATGATAACCCCCTGAGATCAGTCATTCAGCCAGTTTTCAACCTCACAATCCACTCATCCAGTGTGCACTTCTTGATCTTGCCTGTGAGGGAAACATTGTCAAAAGTCTTGCTGAAGTCTGAGTAGACAAATTTAACTGCTTTCCTCTCATTCATTCATCCATCCAGTTGTTCATCACAGAAGGCAATCAGATTGGTTAAGAATCATTTCCCTTTGAGGAATGCATGCTGTGATTAATGTGTTCTTTGCATTCATTCTTCATAGAATCATAGAATGGCTTAGGTTGGAGATCAACTTGTTCCAACACTCCTGTCATGGCCAAGGTTGCCATCCACCAGATCAGGCTGCCCAGGATCCCATCCAACCTGACCTGAAGCTTTAAGCTTCCAGGGATGGGGCTTCTCAGAGATACCTGTGCCAATTTCTCACCACTCCCTGAGTAAAAAATTTCTTCCTAACATCTGACCTAAATCTTCCCTCTTCTGGTTATCACTGTCAGATCGTGTAAAATGTCAGTCTTCCTCCTGCTTGTAGGCTCCTTTCAAGTACTGGACGGCCTCAATGAGGTCTCCCCATAGCCTTCTCTTCTCCAAGTTGAACAAGCACAACTCCTTCAAGCTTTCTTCATGGGAGAGGTAGTCCAGCCCTCTTATGAGCTTTATAGATCTTTTCTGGATTGGCTCCAACAATTTCTCCAGTTGGCTCCAGTTTCTCTTTAGTGTAGTCAGTAAGCACCAAGTATTTATGTTCATTTTAGAGTAGAGGTATTCAGCATATGGTAGAATCAACTGTACATAAAATTCAAATATTAAAAATAAAGAAATTAATCATCATCCATTTTTAATGCAAATCAAGCTCATTTTCAAATGAAATAACAAAATTTACAGCTGTTTAACGGCATCAAGTTCATATATACAAATAAGGACATGAGTTTTTTATACTTTCTGAAGAGAACACATAGTATTGGCTTTAATATTATGTACTTTGTGTAATGATTAGGAAACATTCTCAGCTAACATAAACTGCCATAATTATGCGTTGTGACACGATGCACAATTTGAACATCTGTTTGAATGTCATATTAATTTGTACCTAATTTCAATTTACTTTTTTTTTAATATGAGTATTATTTTGATAACTACAGAATTAAGAAAAAGTCACCAACCTTTCTGAGCTTTGCAAAAAAACAGCTGTTTGAAACCTACTGTGATGTACACAGTGTATGCTACCAATCATGTCAACAGTTTATTTTCTTTGATTTCACACTGTAGCTCTAGGCATCTGCTATAACAGATAGAAGAAGCTTTTGATAGCTCACTAAATTTATCATGGCACCCAGGGACTTGAAGAAAGGGCTAACAGGTTTTGTAAAAACAGAAAGAGGGAGGAAAGAAAAAGAAAAGAGAAACAGAAGGTTGACTTGTACTACAACAAAAAACAAAGCTAGGCCTGCAGCTCTGTCTTCACTTATGAGAAGATCACTGCTGTGTACTGTCCAGTATTCTTAATCTTGCCATATGAAGTAGTGCTTAGCAGCAGAGAATGCTTGCACCAATTGCTAATTGGATTGCTTAGACCACTTTATCAGCATCTTCCTCTTTCCAAAATAAGCTTTGCTATTGCACATAAAAAAGATGCTGTCGAAATAGCTATAAATTCTGGTAGTGTAATTGAAAATGATTTTGATTCACGTTAGGAAATGAGATTGTGATTGATTTCTTTCATTAGGCATCTGAGATTGATATACTGGCTATAGCACCACACTATGACTCCCTTCACTGTTTAAAGAATAGCCCTTATTGCTCTAAAGAGAGAAACAATCAAAAAGCACTCATTTATCATACTTACTGTACAACTTTGTCTGATCCAGTGACATGACAACAGCAAAACCCACATATTTTTAAAGAAATACTATACTTCACAATTTGGATTGTAAAAATAGTGAGGACAAAAGGCATAAACCAAGAAAAATAAATGTTTTAAAATGTTATTGTGTAAACAATGGATTAGACCTGGAATTTCCACACTGTACACAGCGCAGTGGGAATAATAGGACTTTCTTTCCACTGATCCACATCTACTTATGTAAAGACTGCATTGAACGGATGTAGTATGTTCAGTGAGTTCATTTACTCTTTAACTTTTACTTGTTCTAAATATTCCTGAAGGTAACAAAGAAAGAGTTTGTTCAGCACACTTTTGAAATCACTGACAGCATTCACATTTATTTTAATGGCACACCCTTTGGTGAGAAATAGACCCCGTTCAAGAAAATTTGTCTTCCAAATTCATATTTACATGAAGAAGATTCATGATTCTGTAGGTTAGAAAAAAACTGTTTGCGGATAAAATTGCATTTAATAGATTGCCTTCATGTAAACTGAACTTGCATGTGTGAAAAATGCTACTTTGAAGTTAGCACTGACAGTTGTGAGGGGACACAAGTATATCTGTTCCAGATGCTCTGCAAACTACACTTTAAAAATACGCAGTTGGAAGTAGTTTGGTTTGAATATCCTGTCATCCTTCCTTTGTGGGAGTTCTGTATGGGAAAGGGCAGGGAGAGAAGATAGAAAGGTTCTGAACAGAACAGCTGTCACTGCTGTCAGTATTACTTGAACTGCCACTGTGATAACCTGAACTCCCAACACCACTACATGATTCACTATGCTGTTTGATCCTTGGAAACCCTGATGATGTTCAGTGACTTCAAAGCTTCTACTGTAGTTGCATATGTGGAAAGTTATCATCTACTGTAGCTGACATAAAGGTAGTGAAAGTCATTAACCCTTTTGTGGCAGATGAAGTTTCGACTTCGTGGAATAACAAGTTGATTCAATGTGTTTTTATGCTTGTAAATAAATTCAGCACATACTCTGGTTCTTATCTCACTCTCTGGGTGTCAAATTTCAGTTTGATATTCATTACCAGAGGTTTCATTTTGGCATAATTCTATTCTATACTTTAGATCTGTAAAATAGCTATTCTTGTCCATATACTAAAAATAAAACACAATATTAACACTACCCCTACCCAAACACTAGATATTCCTAGCACATTTGATACACCCAATCTGCACTGTTCTCATTAAGATTTCAAGATTAAAAAGTATTTCTGAAACTAGTCCTTTAAAACAAAAGCAAAAGCAACACACGAAGAAATATAAGTAGCACCATGCAAGTGTTCATTCACATGCATGTGACTTGTTTCTCTTATCTCCTCTGATTCTTTTGTATTATAGCAATGGTAAAAACCTTTGTTTTGAGACAAAGGACATAGCTACTTTTGGAGATACTGAAAAAATGAAGTATTGCCATATATATGAAAGTAAATTATGTAAAAATAGTGGAACACATCATCATGTAATTGGCATATTTCAGAGCAGATGTGAAGAATACTTGCAAGTTGGTCTGGTCTATATATATAGTTATATGACTCAAACTTATTGTATTACTAGATTTTTTTCCCATTTAAATATTCATGACATCTCTTCACATAGGAGCTCTAAACTAATCATCAAAAATTACATTCTGGTTCATGGAACTCAAAAATATGTTAGGAGTTCTGATGCAACATCTTAGGGCTCAGTGATACATCAGAGACATATACCCTAAATACTGTGACTGATGCGGTTGTCAGATTAGAAGATTGTGATGGAGTTACAGGATGGTGCTGACATTTTGCTAAATGTTGCAAGAGTCATTAGCCATCAGACATGGCTTAGCAAAGTAGTTGCATGCAGCCTGCATACATGACTTGATGAATCCTTAACTGAAGAGGAATAAAGAAGAAGTAGACAAAGAAAAATCACAAGAAAAAGAAGATAACAGAGATAGAATTGCTACAGCTTATCAAAGAAAAAGACATAATAATGATATAATCAAGTGACTGCTTAAGATCCTATCCCAGAAATATCATGTTAGCAGCTACTTTCTACTTTCTGTTTAGGATTGAAAAATTATTCAGTAACTTGGATTTTATACCAGCTACAGGAAACTAAGGGAGAAAAAACAATTACTGTAGTTTATCCACTCTAAAATTTGAGACAGTTGTTGTTTTTTGTCCAGAAAACTTTCTTGGCATTAACAAAATAACAAACACAGCATGAGTTAACATGAAGTTATCAGTAGGCGGATGCTGATCTGGATGCCCCAAAGTTGCAAAGCTGTGGGATATAGGGCAATCATTTCTCATTTCTGTCTGATTTTCAGTCAGTCAGTGCAATAGCTCACAAAATTTTACAGATATATTGAATTATCAAATTCTGAGACTTGTGCATTCAGTAGAATAACTTAGAACTTCCTGAAAGTCATTTTCTGTTTCCTAAATACCAAGCACACTTTGAGAAATTCTGTAAAACCAAGTTTACTGTAACTTGTATTTACACAATACCTCTGAGTTACTAGTATTTTTTTTAATTCTTCATTCCAGAACATCTTCATCAATTCTTTCTCTATTTTTACGAATTTTATTCTCACTCCATGTTCTCATGAAGTACTTTTGCAATATTTACTTTTTGTTCAAAAGTAATCTTCTTTATCTCTTTGTCTTTTTGTCTGTTTTTTTATCTTTGTCATCATTATCTTTCTCCTCTTTTTCTCTTCAAAATAGCTTTCATCTTTTTTTTTTTTTTTTTTTTTATTTTAGATTGCTTGTTCCACTTGAAACAGTTTTATTTCCACTTAAAATAGTTTTATCTTTATTCCCTAAAGTTTGATCTTTATTCTGCCTGTGTTATTATTTCTACTTGGGCTACTGGGCTTGTCTAGCTTGGAGAAGAGAAGGCTCTGGGGAGACCTCCCTGTGGCCTTCCCGAACATGAAGGGAGCATATAGACAGGAGAGGGAACAACTGTTTACATGGATGCATAGTGATAGGACAAGGGGAATGGTTTTAAACCAAGACAGGGGAGATTTAGGTTAGATATTAGGAGAAGTTTTTCACCCAGAAGGTGGTGACACACCCTCTGTGTTGCCCAGAGAGGTTGTAGATGCCCCATCACTGAGCGCAAGGCTGGATGTGAATCTGGACAGCCTGGTCTAGTGGTTGGCAACCCAGCCCACAGCAGGAGGGTTGAAACTCAAAGATGATCTTCGAGGTCTTTTTCAACCCCAGCTATTCTATGTTTCTATGATTGTTGTAATAATAATTGTCATTCCTCTTCCCCAGTCGCTTTAAGTTAATAGGAGTGGAATATTGGATTTACCAAGTGTTGATGATACTGATATCATAGAATTTTAGGGGTTGGGAAGGGACCTCCAGAGAGCACCAACTCCAACCCCCAATATATGGGTCCATTATCTCATACTGTTCAATGTTTTGTCCTTCCGGACCCCTGCTTATTATGGAATATCTCTGTTCTCATTTTAGAGAGAGCCTTATACATGATCTTCAGGCCTAAACCTGACATAAATCTTAATTCTGCGTTCTTACAATGTATACAGTTTTTTTGAGCACAGTCACAAGTAGAAAAATAGGCTAACCCTACCCAGATGGCATGTGAATGGGTGCAACCCTGAGAGGAAGGACAGGTTTGGATTGAGACTGCCAGTTATATTTTTTGGTGATGAGATGGAGACAACACAGCCAGGGAAGTCAGACCCAAGATCCTTCTTAGAAGACCCTAGTGTTGCATGTTATAAAGAACAACAGTAAGGCATGATTGAGATTTGAAGTATGCAAAAAAAGTATGGATGTGTTGCCCTAGGAGTAGGGTCATACAAACAGAAACAGGATAGAAAACAGTGTCTACTTTATCCTACCATAGGGACAGCTGCCTATTAAGCAATGCAGATACAAAGAAAGACTGTATATGTGAAGCTGAGCCAGTTAGGATTGTATGTTATTTTTCTATATTCACACATTATGGAAAAAAAGTCATCTGATAAGATTCTGCCTATATTTTGATGCCTTAAAATGACTTCATAGAAAAATGACTATGAACAAACTGTTCCACAACATCAACTTTGAAGAATTTTGGAATACAATAAACATTAAAAGAAAAAATAAAATTCCAGTCTGTGCTTTCCTGCTGCTTATATATCTTAATCTTTAATATAAATATCTTCCGCATTGAAAATACAAGTACAGCACTGGCAATCTTTATGGGGCTAGCTATACAGATCATTCATTGAAGAGCAATCCAGTGTATTAAGCTATGACACCTCAATGTTACTAACATCTGCAGAGCACTTTCACAAGTGTATCACTATACATTTTTTTTACATTGCTACAAGTAGCAGTGGGTACAAAGCTTATGAAGGGAGAAAAGATAATAGGAAAAAGCTGGGAGAGAACTAATGACAATAAAACTCATGGCAGGTCAAGTTACTGGGAGTCTCGTATCAAAAGCATCTTTGATGATAATGGGATTCCAGAGTCCACTAAACTAGTTTTGATTCAAAGATAAAACAGCAATTTGCATAAAAGCTTTGCTTGAAAGATTTAGCACTGAGTACCAAATGAAGAAAAAACCCACCGTCATAACAGTAACACTTTAATATAGATATCCATTATCTAATGTTTATATAATGGTAGACAAATGAGCTCATTATTATTAGTGCTATTATACTGAATATTAAATGAACTCGTCATAGAAACAAACTTGCTTTAAAAACTATTACTGCACCATCAGTGACAAGAAAAAAACAGAGCATACAGACTTCCAGAGATGACTAATTTGATTTCAATGTTAACTTCTAATGCATTATTAATCAACAGTTCATTATTCTTTCAGATAGCACTTAGTTTATTTGTGCTTTATTTGTACACAATTCATTTCTGTAATCTTTTACTACACTGCACTTAATTCTTGTGTAAACAATGCAATTGGTTTGGGCTAATGCAGATTTACGTAAATGGAAGTATGGTATGTTTATATGTAGTTCAAATTTTTTCTGTTTTGTAAAAACAATAGAGATACAAAAAGTATATATATCCAAAGTAAACAATAAGTCCGTGAGAAAAGACAGTGACAATTCTAAATACTTAAAAGGTTCATGTGAATATATTCAAAGGTAAGTACATTGTAGAAATGTATAAAGATGCTGTAGAATACATAGTGCAATATAAATATTTTAAAATGTGTGTGTATGTGAATGTATCTCACATTAAATATAGGTACTCACTCATGCTTAAAAAATGTGATCTCAAAGAATGTGACCTGTCAAGTTGCTCCAAAACTAATGCCTCTAATTTATTTCCATGGAAACTACAACGGATGCAAAGATCACAATAACAATGTTTGACCACAAATTCTCAGCTACACAACACTATTTTCAACATACTCACCACCATTTTCTGTGCATTTTCTAGAGCCTGTATGCTGGGCTTGTAAAAATAAGCAGAGGTACCTACTGATGTGGTCATTACTGCTGAAACACACCATCCACTGCTTGGTCTCCAGAAACATTCAGCAAAAGTCAGTAGATGTCAATGTATGCAACTTTTTCTGCATGGAGGAATTCAATTTCACACCTTTACTTAACAAACACTTCCATGTCAGACAAAATTTTGTGAAACTACCCCTCTGTCTCATGGCAAAATGTAATGGAGTATTGGTGGGAATATTCAACCTCTACTGCCATATCATCACCATTCACCTTTGACATTGTGGACCAACATAATAAAATAGGAGGCATTACTTTCAGAACAGCCTTCATACTACTGGAATATTCATACTATTTTTAAGATTGCAAAATCATCTATAAAATGTAGTATGTTATTTACAGCCTGCACATGTCTGTTTGTAAAATGCGATATTTTCATTATGGAATATTAATATTGTTCAGTCCTTGCTGTACAAAACATGACTACCAGTGCGAGTATTGTGGAGTAACTTCAGAAATCTTTCGTGATTTTCTGGTAGAAGAGTTTATGAGTACATGTAATAATAATAACAGAATGGGATATACAATATTATAACATAATAATAATATAACAGAATCACAGAATCATAGTGGTTGGAGAGGACCTCTAGAGATGATCTAGTCCAACCACTCTGTTAAAGCAGTTCCCTACAGGAGGCTACACAGTGAAGTGTCTAGGTGGATTTTGAATATCTCCAGAGAAGGAACTTCTACAACCTCTGGTCAGCTTGTTCTGGTGATCTGTCACCTTCAAAATAAAGAAATTTTTCTCCATGTTCATAACAAATTTCCTTTGTCTCAGTTTGCATCTATTTCCCTTTGTTTTGTCATTTGGCACTGCGCGAAAAGAGCCTGGTCCAATCCATAATTAGTCGAAATGTATCATCTAGATTTAAGCAGACCTTAAAATGAAACTAAATGGAAAAACAAAAAACAAACTAACAAACAAACAAATGTCCATAAGAAATGATTTCAAAATATTTAAACTTCTAAGTCTTTCAATCTCTTTAAAAAAAGAACTATATAACAAAGATTTTGTAAGCAAAATTTAACATTAGTTATTCTGCCACAAATTAGCAATGAGATCTTGAGTAAGTTACAATTTTTGATAATTCCCTGTTTATAAAGAACACTAAAAATTTTTACTTTCTATAAAAACTGGGAAGATAGAGTTTTTACAAAGTATAAAATATTTTGACAACTTTAAAATGTGAATAGTTATAGTCTGTCTAAAACACAATATTTTAGTGAGTGAGAACATATTTACCTAAAAGTAACAAGAAAAATACTACCTAGCAGTAACATCTAACATTTCAATTGGCTAAAGTAGTGATTGTCACACTTAAGAAATTCTAATACTAAAAAATAACTATTTTATTTATTTTTTCTGAAAAAATACAGAGGCTTTCTCCTTTTTTTCTTTCCAAATTAGGACTATAACGTGAAATACAGTGTGATACAATAATATTAAAGCATTTAGGCAACAAACAGTTATTGCAAATTGTAAACAGAAACCACCACTGACTTAGTCACAAAATGTCCAAGTTGAATAGTCTTAGCCTAAACACCAAATCCAATCTTGAGTTTTCATCCACTGGAAACTGCCTAGATTGTAAGTAAATGCATTGAAATATGGCACTTATAGATAGCTTTTTCTCAAAATTTGACCTATCCATAAAAGCTATTTAGAAGCCCCAAAAATGTAGTTTTGATTTGATATATATATATATATATATATTTTCTTGAATTTTACCTCAGTTTACTTACTGCAATAAAAAATTAATTGTTCTGAATAAGAACATTTCAGGGAAAGAGAAATGTGAACAATATGCCATAAAATCCTGGCAGATTTTTATCCATCTTGTTATTTTTATTCAAGGTCTTGGATTCAGCCAGTAATTCAGAAACATGAATCTGCACTGTTTACGTTCAAAGGGCCACAGATTTTCTTCTTTTTATACAGGACAATATTTTCTTACGATGTGTTATGCATTTGTTAATTAACATCATTTGGTCAAAGCAAAAAATCCTAGTCTGGAGGCAACAGTAAAGTCATAACGGTAAAATAATCAAGATCAATATGACATGCCCCTCCCAAAAAACAAAAATCCTTCTTCTGTTCATTCTAGATTTCTTCAAAATTTATCTCATAAAGATTTCATTCCGAATCTTGTTTTTATAATGCTCTTTGCAAATGAAGTTCTGTTTTTCTGACATTAAGTACTTTTGAAGGTTTGTTTGTTTGTTTGTTTGTTTTTCAGAATGCAGGCTTTCATATGATTTAACAGCATTAATGAGGTATCTAATTCTAGAGCTGTCTAACATTATGCATGATTTTTAAAGTGCAGAACTGTATTGGCTTAAATCTTGAATATCTCTGAAGCTTCTTGTCAAGAATAATTCTGTATTTATGCAAATCGAATGCTCTGTAAATCTCTTCTGTGTAGTTTCAACTCCCTGGCCATAAAGTAAATTCCATGTTTAGCTTGATTTTACTTAAATAATTCTATAAGCAACAGTAACAATAAATTAAATAAGATTGTTTGAATTTCTATGACAAATTCATTGATCTTCAAAACCTGGTTGCAGGACATGCATTGCTTGCAGTCGTTGCTTATTGACAATGGTCCCACGGGTACTAAGAAACTACACATCATCAAAGACTGCCTTGGAGCCGTAGATGTTAATGAAGCACATTTCATAAATTGCATTAATTTCTCACAGCACATTGTAAAACCTAATTTTATGACTGAAGAATTCTAGCATATATTCAAGATTAGCATATGTTTTTTAAATGTGTTAGTATGTTGATAAACAAATATATGCTTTTATGCCAGGTCTGGTATAAAATGAGGGATTAGTACCATTACTGAAATTGTTAAAATGGTATTTTAATGAAATAGTTTTTCCTTACCTTTTAATCAGAAAATTTGATCTTTCTTTACAAACATAACATTAAGTCATATAACTTTATTACCCATGTAGTTATCACTGTCAAATCTTGTCCTGATTTTCTCCATTAAAGCAAGAAAGGCCTTATCAAACTTCTTAACAATCTTTTTTAAAAATGATTCCAGTAGTTACGTACAAATTACATCCCAATTTCGGTAGAAGAACTTTTGTCGTGGCTCTAAGTTGCTATTGATAGTAATGGCTGAGGCAATATTATAGCACATTTCTGAAGTACTGCTCTGACAATTAATGTTCTTCTCAGAATTACTGGAGTTACCTCTCATAATGTCTGATACAGTGCATAGATATCTGCACATTAAAAGCGGTTGGAAACAAACCAGGCCAAGTCCCTATTGGCACTCTTCCAAACTCTGGCCTCAATAGTGCCGGGTATTGAATGCTGGATGCATAAGAGAAAAGACAAAGGAATCCACCCTGTCTAAAGTCATTATAGTGTCCTTTGTTCCCTTCATTTTAGTAGGATAATCATTAGTCTAAAGTTGTTTTGATCATTCCATATTCCACTTAGGAAATTTTTGGTGAAATTTTGGAAAAAGAATCCTCAGCGTGAGAGTATTTGAACCCATATTCTTCCATATTCTTTTTCAGATTAAATTAAAACCCCACAGTCACAGATCAACAGCTGTTCAAAAAGAAGTTTGCATTATGGATATTAAGACAACTACCAGATGGTGACCTTATAGTTTCATAAATAACTCACAAAAGAAGAAATATCATTTCCTTGGTTTATATTTAGTGTGATTTTGTTTGATTGACTGATTTTAAAACAGAATAAAATGATTATAAAATGATTGCAAAGCAAAAACCTTCCTCTAGATATTTTATTTAGCTGCAGATTTATTAGAATATAAAATTCCTCAAATTCTCCATTTTTACTTACTCAATCGTAGTATAGTTCACTGTGATTCCATTGTTCAGAATGGACACAGAAAACTTTATCACAGTGATGACTCCCATAAAATTGCAGTACTACATTTGTCAATAAAAATTATGGTCTGTATATCATTGTTTCCCATTTTGTGTAAAGGCAAAGCCATTGTGAATACTTCTCAGTTTGCATAGTCAGGCTCATAAATTGATCTATCTGTCAAACTGATGCAGGTGCCAGACTCATGCAAGTGCAAGACACATACTAAGGGCCTTATCCAAAGTCAGAATCCCCAGCTAGGAGGCTTTCCCTTACTTCCAAAATGTTTTAAGCCAATCCCCCTTTTTCCTTTCAGGCTATGTACCTGCAATTCATTGTTCAAAGCAGTTTCCTGTAAATTTCTCTGTCAGTTTAAAGCACCAAATTCACTGAATCTTAGATACTGCAGGTAGTTAACAATCTTTTTTTTTTTTTTTTTTTTTTTTTTTCACAATATATACTAGCAACATGACAATGTTCCAATGCTAATTAAGCTACCTTAAAATATTAAAATGAGAAGATTACAGACCAGACAGGTGAACTTTGTTGCCCCAAAAGATGGTAGAATAAATTATTGAACAACTTACTTATGAGCATAGAGGATAGCAAGGTGAAGAAGCAGCTGAAATGGATTTGTAAGGAAGAACACATGTCAAGCCAGATAAACTTTCTCTTCTAATCAATGATTGGAGTATAGATATGGAATAAAGCAGGAGAAGTGATTTTAATGATAGAATGAGAGGTCTCACATACTATTTTTTGTAAGCAAATATTTTTGTAAAAACACCATGTGGCTAGAGATTAATAACCACTGGTTAATAGAAAGTCTGTCCCAAATCCTGTTCTGGTCAGCACTGACATTACTTGCCTGGTTGCTGAAATGCAATGTAGGTTTACACAAAGTCTACACACAAACGAGGACAGATGACATACTTCTGAAATGACTGATCTTGATAGACTGGCAAAATCATGTTACACGAAGAAAATAGAATTCAGTTTGATGCGTACAAACTACCATTCTCAAAAAAGCAATAGTAAATACAAGATGGGAAATAAGTAGGTGACCATGAAGTCTGAAAAGTTAAACTGCAGGTGTGTATAGTCATATACTCACTGTATGCAATTATTTTGCATATACAAATAATTCTGCTCCTTTACTTGATGAGGTTCTCATGGAATATTTTGTCATAATTTTGATCAGTTTTTGGAGTAATGCTTTTGGGTACTGGAGTCAGTCCTGAGGAATATGATTAAGAAGGCAAGTATCTATGAAATACGACCAGTAGAAAGGTTGAAACAACTAATTTTTTATTTTAATTTATATTATTATTATATTTAAATATATATATATATATTAAAAAAAAAAAAAAAGCCATAAAAAACAACAGTATTTTCTATGCCAGTGGATAGGGCAAGAAATACTGATCTTAATTTGTAGAAAATTAAGCCATTAGATATTAAGAAAGACTTTCTTAAGGACTTCCTTGTGCTAAGAATATCTAAATACATAAATTAGTTAGTGAGCAAGGTTATGTATGTAAAAATTACAAGGGTCTCTCAGAAAGAATGTTCAATTCAGCCTTAGGAAAAAACAAAACAAGAGAGTTATTTTTTCAAACTAAATTATGAAAAAAGTTAAGAAGACACATTTACCACTACTTTCACTAGATTTTTAAAATTCTCAGAGAAGATCATACATCACTTATTTTCAAAATGGTCTCAATTTTCTGCTATATGCTGTTAAGTTGCTGATCTCTCTTGGAAAATTCTAACTGCTCCCATAGAAAAAGCCAGTAGATATCTTTCTTATGAAAAAACTGAAAACAATGAGAGGCAGATAGCTATCTCAGAATAATAGCCAAAATGTTTGTAAAGTTTGAAAGGAGACAATGCTTTATGGAATTCTTTGCAGTAAAATAGTATGTATTAGCCTCTGTGGATAAACCATTTCAGGAATGAGCCCATAAGAGCAAGAATCCATTCATCCTTTGGGATATTAAGTACGGGCTATAACAAGAAATCCTTCAAACATTGACTGAAGAACACAGGAAATCCTGAAAATTATCCTCTTATTCTGAGGATAATAGAAGGCAGAGGAGCAATATTTGTCAAGCCCAAATAACAGGATAAAATTTTTAAATTCAGTCACAAAAGTTTAGTTTGAAATGTTCAGAAAACAACAGAAATACATAGCTTTGTTACAAAATAATGTCATTCATTCCTTGCTTTGCACACAAAACTTGGACCATTCTTAACTCTGGAGCTGAAAATCATGCTTCCATAGAACATATTAGTTTAGTACTATACAGAACAGAGAAAAATATTTAATTATATCTTCCTGTGAAACCAAGAGGGAAAATAGAAGAAAATAAAGAAAATAATAAGGATATGAAAAACAGAAATAATTCAGATAATCATTTGAAATAGTCATAGTGTGGCACATTGTAGAAGGGAAGAGTTGATATCTTTATGCCACAGTCTTAGCTTTTTTGGTTTACAGAAATGTCTTCAAGGTTATTTTGATATAACAAAAAGTGGAAATAAGATTTTGTAGGTCTTAACCGAAATATTTACTTGATAGAGAGAAATGTTTTATCAAACTGGCAAATCTGGCATAGAGCGAAGTTTACAGAATCAGTAGTGCAATGAAAATATCTTTAATGCCTTTCAATAGAGTCCCTACTGTCTTTCAATCTTGTTCAAGATCAAGTAGAGCTGCTTAGAAATATTGGAGCACTTATTTCACCTCTAAACAGTTTTACAGTTTTTATTATATGCTTGCTACTAAAAAACAGATTGACACCTGAATTTTTCCATGTCAGAAAGGTGTTGAGTGTGGAAATGGTAGAAGTAACATGATTCCAGATCTTAGGAGGAATTTGAGAAATTGAAGGTAAAATTTCTGTCTATTAGTGAGGAAAATATCTACTCTAAGTAGTTTAATGAATTTCCCTCCATGCATTGATTAACTGTAAATCTTTTCAGATCTGTTTTAGCTTTTTAATTGCCCTGGCATTTGAGTTGTTGGCCCAAATATATGAAGTTCCAGCAGAATTCAATTGAAAATGTCATTGTAAATAATTTTCTTGCCATGAAGAAAAATGGTTGTCATATAGACAATATTTTAATTAAAACAGAGGAGCTCTGGTTATGCAGCAACTCTCATGCTAGGCTGCAGCATTAAAAGGAACATGCTCCTCAGAGCTGTGGGGAGCTGCCTGAGCTCAAGGAACACATTTGGACACCGCTCACCTTCAGACACTGGGTTTGGGTGGTGCTGAGTGGATCCAGAAGTAGAACTTGGTGATCCAACTTAGGATGTTTTATGATCTTCTGATTTTAAAGGAAAGCCTGCCTGCAGGCTGGTGGCACTAGGGTGGGCTTATAAAATCATAATATCATTGAAGTGGTTCTGCAAAATGAGCCATACAAGACGAAACAAGCTCATTATGTATAACAGTAGTAATTCCAGTTATTATTCCAATTTAAATTCCAGTTGAGAAGACCACCTGGGGAGGTGTGTATTCCAGGAGGTAAAAGGGAAGAAATGGATAAAGATGAAATTGATACTGCTAAGAAAAACCAAGAAGTGGGACTGCAGACGGAGAAGGTGGAATTCATCTGTAGGCTTGTGCCTGGAATTGATAAAATAAGCAATAAACTCAGTGTATCATTAGAAAGCAGGTAATTTCCTTTTATGCAGCTGACAGGCTGTTAAGAGAGGTTGTGGATGCCCCATTCATGGAGGTGTTCAAGGCCAGGTTGGATTAGGCCCTGGGAAGACTGGTCTAGTATTAGGTATGGAGGTTGGCAGCCCCACCTGCAGCAGGGAGGCTGGAGCTGATAATCCTTGATGTCCCTTCCATCTCAAGCCATTCTATGATTCTATGATAAAGTAAAATTCAACCTGTAATAAGTCTAAAGCAATGTAATCAAGTCTAGCTCTTTTAGGGGTTTGAGTTAATACAGATGTCAGATACTTCTTTCAATTTCTCTGAATTTACCAAGCATTCAGACATTTTCTTCTTTTATAAATGTGTTTATAACAGATCTCATTATTTGCCTGCTATATTCACAACATGAGTCTGGCCCAAATCACTATAATCAATTATGTTTGAATATCAGTAAACATCAGTGAAAACATAATCAAATTTGCTGAAACACTATAAGCACTTGTGACATAACATCATGAAGAACTTTTGCAACATATTTTTATGGAGCTCCAAGCCTGGATCTCTTGTTGCTTGGAAACTGGCTGTTGCACTGAATAAGGACCCAGCAGCAGTCCCAGATGACTGTGCTCCACCTAAATATTAGATGTGATCTGCATTTCTCTTTTGCTATATGATTGGTTATGACAAGAAACTCATTTTAAAAGCTTCCTGAAGAAAGAACAATATTTCTGGGGCATTTCTAAGGCAAAATGATCCACGGAAGCCTGCGGTGAAGTACACATAAGAGTTCAATGTGTACTTACATGTTCTACTGAACCTTTATCAGCACCATACAGAATTAGAGATAGTTAAGAGTTAAAATTTTGTTTAGGGAGGAGAGATTGAAAGAGTTTTTCAGCTTCACTTGTTGTAATAGTAACAGATGGAGGCCTAGTACTTGATCTTGAGTTTACAGACAGCGATAGTAAGACTACTTCAAAATGTTTTGGCTCAGGCCTTTAAGGTGTCTGAATTAGGTAGAGAGCAGAGCAACAGGCAAGTGGAAATGGTGGCTATAAAGAAGCTGGATCCACTTTCTGAAAACTAAAGCCATTTCTTTATAGCCTCCCAGCAAGCTAAGTAACATCAATCAATTAAAATCACAACCAGGAAAAAATAATCTCTGGAACCCAATGTCCTCTACCCTACTCACATAATAACAGTTGTAAAATCATAATTGTGATGATAAGGCTCAAAATTCATTTGTGTTTGTTTGAGCTGTAATTATTTATTCTTTAGTGGAGTTTTGAGGATGGAAAAATCCCCCCTATTTATATAATTAAATCATCAAAATCCTTAGAAGATGGCATGCTATCAGTAGCTGGCTGTGCCATGTGTGATAGGATCCCTTCATTTTTTACAGTTTCTGTTGCATTCTATTGGCCTATAGTGAAAATCCACTGTTTTCTACTACTTAAGTTTAATTTATATTAATATATGGAATTGTGTGGGTGTGCTATATTAGATGCAGAAGGCCATTCAGACACAGCCCTTTGCCTCCAACATGGCCAGGTGGGTCCTGCTGGGGTCTGGATTTCTCTCTGCAGGCACTATGGACTCATACATATACAAGGTCCAGATGGGAAGGACAATTGGAATAACATCTTAGTCAAAAGCCAGTGAGAATTGCTAACTCAGGCAAAACAAATTTGTGGGTGTTTTCCACGGTCTCTGTGTTTGTTCAGCCTCATTAACTAGGTGGTGGTACAGACCTCACCTGGGGAATGCACTCCACACCTTGCAGTTACAAAACTTCTGCATGGAAACTTACAATTTTTCTCTCAACTACTCAAAAAAAAAAAATAAATAAAAAATAAAAATAAAAATAAAAATAAAAAATAAAATAACAATAATAAAAAAATTTTGTTTCTCATGATAGTTAAAAATACTCATTTTCATAACATCTTGAATGTATACCTTACTGTGTTTCTATCAGGCTATAAACAGGTGAAAGAAGTGCAGCTGCACACATATTCCAGCTGTCTGCTGTTACCCCATGGAGCTGCTCAGTCACTACTGTGACCTGACCAGGGGGTATTCAAAGAAGTGGAACTGCAGATTAAACTCCAGGAATAAATGGCTACAATGAGATACAATCTGTCTGCTAAGTGTTAAACTAGATGAGGTGGGGCCATCAGGCATCAGCTATTTTCATATTTTTCTCTCTGTAACAATATTTCTAAGTTCAGATGGGATCTTCCCCTTGGGGGCAGACACCTGAGAAGTCAATGCAACAATCAAAGCAAATAAACACCAGAAGAGAAGAAAGGCTCAGAGGGAGTGCTTGGTTTATGAGATGAGACCACCTGCTAGGTGGCCCTGCTCTGAGTGGACAGGCAGTAACACCTGAGAGAAAACCTTGAGATAACCCCCACCCAGCTGCACCCAAATGAAAAAGGTGAAATGGGATGAAAAAAAAAAAAAAAAAAAAAAAAAAGAAAAAGAAAGTGGGAAGTAAGAGCGGCGTTCTTTGCTCCTATTGGCTGGCAGGCAGTGGGATACCTATATAAGGCGCACGACAGGCAAGTGAGTGACAGTGTTTTCTTCAGAGTGTGGCAAGTTGATGAATGTTTGAAGTGGGAAACTGGAAAAAAGCTGTCTGGTCTAAGGTGAGGGGACAAGCATCATCACTGCTGGGTTTTTAGGAAGGAAGGTGGTGGCAGGGCAGAATGATGTAGAGCGGGAAAGCGTGAGCAGAGTTGCTGAGGATGGTTGGTGGATTGAGGGGTGGGAGAGGTGGGTGTCCTTCCTAGCTGAAGGGGACATGAGAGGTGGGGTGGGAGGTAGAAATCACTCCTGGGCTGAGGAGTGTCTGACAGTGTGTGGGAGGAGGTGAGAATCATTCCAGAGCTGAAGAGTGCTGGGTGTGAGGGATGAGAGGCAGGAATCCTTCCTGGACTGAGGAGTGCCAGGAGTAAGGAAGAAGAGGTGGGAATTGTTCATGGCCTGAAGGGAGCACAGATAGAAGTTTCTGGGCTGAAAAAGACAAATGCTGTACCTGTGCTGAGTGACACAGGAGGCTCGGAAGAGAAATGGAGTTCCCAGATAGAAAAGCACCTGAGGAAGGTGGAGAGAAATACCACTTCTGGGCTGAGGAGTGCCACATGTGAGCAAAGGAAAGGGGAGGGTGTTGCTGGAGAGCTGAGACGTGAGGGGAATGAGGCAAATGCCAATTGAGGGGTGGCGGGTGCCTGAAATAAGAAATCCCATTCCTAGGCTGAGGAAAGAGAAGAGCAGTAAAATCCATGCTGGAAAGGACTGCCAGGGAATTAAAAAGATGCTCACCTGACATTTAGTGGCTTAAGTACCTGGGAAAAGTTAGCAATGCTACCAGAGCAGAAAGTCTGATTCCATTCAGGATTCAGCTGGGGCAGTTGGCGGTCCTCGGGTCTAAGGGTGGCCTCCTTCATCTGAAGGATCAGCTGCTGAAGAAAGAAGAATCAAGAGGTGGAGCTCCGAGGCAAGAGTGAGCAAGAAGAGGAAGGAAGGAAACTACTGCAGATGGGCAAAGAGAGAGGCTCCCTGGACAAAAGCATGTCACGTCACATGAGAGCATTGCCGGCATCTTGGGTGTCCAGGTCAGCTTTGTGCTGGGCGACCTTCCTGCAATCAGGGCTCAGGTCTTTTGCTGTAGTTGGCCTTTTGCCTTGTTGCTCCTTTGGCTGCCTGGGAAGTGTGGCCGTCTGTATGGAGGGTGAGAGCCACCTTTCCGCACCCCAGTGGGAAATGGAGCTCGCTGGACCCCGAGGGCACCCTGTAAGCAGGGTAGTGCCCTTTCCCTGCCACTCTTCCTCCAGCCACTCGGTGTGGTTACCTGCTGGTGACCTGCCAAAGTGACAGCCCTGTGGTTGGGGTGCGTGTTGCACCATTTGGCCCTTGGCCCCCTGAGAAAGACCCCCTGGCATGTTGAAGTCTGTGGCCTCCATGCAGCCTGGGGGTGGGTCAGAGGCTCTTGTCTGCTGCTTGTGGATCCGGGTTTTTGCCTGGTCATTGGCTGCGCTGTGTTCTCCTTCCCTCCTAGAAAGCTGTACCTGTGTGTAAGAGTTCCCATTCCTTTCCTTGTTTGCGTGGGTGACAGCAATTGAGCTTTCCTTTTAGGCCTCCCTGAAAACAGATGCTGCTTAGCTTTGACTTTCCAGGGGGGAATGGAGGACTTGATGCATCAAGTCAGTGGGGTGTTCCTGCTCAATCCTGTGAGTGGAGTGAGTGTCCTCTTGTCTTGCCCCTCTCTGGATGCTGCAGCACCAGTTCTCACATATTGGAACACAGAGATGTTCACCAGTTGAAGGTAAATGATTTCAATAAGCTTATCCTCCATCATCTGCTGCAGGGCTATATGAAACCTTGCTAAGACTCCTAACAATTTCTGTAGATTATTTTAGATCATTCTAAACTATTTTGTCAGATAAAGAAACACCAAAGAAAACTTTGCTCTTAATTATTAAGTCCAACTCATGAGTTTTCACTATTATAAATGCTGTGCTCAGGGAAAAACACACTTCCGTTATTGTAAGTGTAACTCTTCAAAAATTAATAAATTATTATTAAAGTTTTTATATACATAGTAGAACTTAGAGACCGTACAGCTTCTGACTGGAAAAAAAAAAAAAGTTGATAGATTTTATTTATTTATTTCCCAATTCTTAAGGGCTTTTAAAAAATGTAGCTGCCAACCCTTGTAGAATCTCATTTTAGGAAATTAGAGCAGCCCTGCATTTCATTTTGAATACCATTATTTCAAGGAAATCCTGAGAAGAATAGGGATGAGAAGTACGAATAGAACACAATATTCTTTTTATTTTTCTTAGAACAATATTAAATTTTCAGTAGAATAATAAAAACTGAAAAGAAATGCACATCATGTGAAATCCATTTTAATAGTATGCCCCTAGGCTGCCAATGTCTTTTAAATTGCTGAGGACCAGTAAAAGAGAAAATCAAGGTTACTGAACTAGAATATGTAATCTGTCAAGCATCCCTACTTGAATTTGCAAATGTGGAGTTTGTTACTAGGAATGTTACACATTCTTATTGTGTAAGAATGTAAAAAATTTAAATAGAGCTCAAATGTAAGAATGCACAATTAGCATGTTTTGGGGTTAATTTGTGAATTCATCTGTTTCTATTTTTTCTCTTTGCATACACTTCTTTGATCTAAATACTATAAAAAAGAATTATTGCAGCTTATGAAAAATAATTTTCTAATAAATATAAGTATAGAGGTACTTCCGGTAACTAAAAGTGATGTTTTGTGCTATTGTCCTGCTAACTAAAGTCTAGCTAATTGCAATGGAAGCTTTTCTCATCTTCCCTTCTCATGAAAGTTAGTGAACAATTTGAGCTGCTGTAGGGAAAGCTGAAGAGGAAATCATAGGAAACATTTCATAACATTGTTACACATACAACAAAGGAAGGCAGAATGGTAAATAAACAGATTCAAGACAAATCCAGTAAATGAAAGAATATGTTCCTGCCATAGGACTTGACGTAAACGAAAATAAGCGTTCAATAGAAATGAAATCTTAGGTGAACTTACCTACTAAATTGTGATAGATTTCTACAAAGCACATGCAAATAGATGTCTATCTGGACTTCCCTCTTAGTGAGATGAGTCCTGCTAGAAGAAATGTAGATTATCCTTGCTGCTGATAGTATGGGTTTGGCTATATTTCATATTCCTGTTCTGAATTGTGGGGCTGCTACAGCCTCTTGATTAAATTATTTTAACATTTATTTTTAATGGCAGATTGAAAGAAACAAACCAAACTTTTCATTAGTTTACCTTTGGAATGCTCTGCGCTAGTTCTGCTAAAGATTTCTGAAAAGGCACTCTGAACTGACTTTCAAGTAGCTTTCTAGTGCTGCTTCTAATATCATATTAGAGGTTACTTTTTATGTTTACTTTTATATTTACATAGATAAAAGCATTAATCTTCCAGGGGCTTATAGAAGATTATTTCAACAATATAAGGAATTGATAATGCTATAGAATTAGTAGAATTGGGAATTATATGTACAGTACTATGATCCCCTTAGAATAGATTCAAATAATGTTGAAGATTGATTTAAAATAAAAGTCCTTAAAATGTAATCTATTAAAAAAAAGAAGCTAAAAAAAGTGGTTTTATGTTGCCATTTCTTATAATTTCCTAGGTGAAGATCTTACATTTTCAAGGAGAATTTTTGCTAATGACTGTTCTAATCCAGTGTCAGTACAATTAGAGTTGGAACAAAAAGTTAGAATGCTATCCTCTATCCCCTTTCTAGCACATGAGTTCAGGAACTGGTACCTGCCAGATAGTCACTTAAAAAAAAAAATAAAAAAAAAATTACTGTTCCAGGAAGCCACTTTTATTTATTCTTTTGACAAGCTTAGATTGTCTGAAGTAGACAATAAGCCAACTTTCATGGTAGTACAAGATAAATGAAACAGCACTGTGTCATTGTATCAATTAAGAGGATGTGATACTGTACTTGTGAGAGCAAAATGTTCAGAGCTGTTGGGTTCTGCTGTGGACCATGCTCCTCAGAGCAATTTGGCCTTATGAATATGAATGACAGTTGTTTGAGGAAAGGAATATACATATGACTTCCGTTATTGCTGGATGTTTTTTAGGAGTCTATGGATGAAAGAGAATGAAGCTCAGCAAAATAAAAGCATGCAGTGTCATCTGTAACAATTCCCTCCTTTTCAGAATCTTTTCTTACTTGTATGTGTAAAAACTACTACGTTCACTTCTTTTCTACGCTCTTAAGCTGCTATTCATCTTTGTGGCTCTAGTCATATTCCTTTCCATCTTATTTGCTTTCTATTACTTTTCCTTACTACTTTTTCCTTTCCACTTTTCTTATCTCTCACTTCTCCTTTCTGTATTGTGACTCCTGACTAAACTGGAGAATAATCATTTAGCTTTTATTATATTTTCAGGATGAGCACTGACTTGTGCCTTCTGACAAAGTTTCTTCTCATAAACTTGTTGGATCTTGTAGGGAAATGCTTAGCAGTTCTTGATCTTGCTAGATATTTCTAAGGGTTCTTAATTCTCACATTGCTGGACCTGGATTTGCAACCTCCAGGCATAATAAGCATTGTTAATTTTCACTCTAATTCATATTCTACCTGAAATGTCAGCCTTAATCATAAAATGAGATCAAGTTTTATTCCACTGGACTTCAGGCTTCAAATGTCTAGACTGGCAGAAATGTTTACAAATGAAACTAGTGTAAAACAGAGTTGAATTCTCTATTTGTGAAGTTAGGTTTTATTTAGCTATTTTTCTTATGTAGAATCCTCAATAAGCTGATTAAAGTTACTGGTTCAGAGTTCATAACAATGTATCCTATTATAAACAATGATTTACTCAAGATGCACTGCATCCTGAGGAAAAGAAAGGCAAGGAAGAGTACAAGGGAGGCCTCTGTGGATCAACAAGGCATACCTGGACTTATTTAAGTGCAAAAAGAAAGTCTAGTGAGTGGAAGTAAGAATGGTTTACCTGGGAGGACTACAAAGATGTTGTCTGAGCAGCCAGGGATAATGTTAGGAAAGCTAAAATGGAGACAATTAAATCTAGCTAGGGATGTAAAAGGGGAACAAGAAGAAATTCTACAGGTATATCAGTGATTAAAAGAAGGTCAGGGAGGATGTGGGCCCTTTTAGGTTAGGAAGCTGGAGACCTGGTCACGAGGGATACAGAGTAAGCTGAGGTGCTCAATGACATCTTTGTCTTGGTCTTCACCAGCAAGGACTCTAGCTACGCTATCCAAGCTGCAGAAAGCAAAGGTAAGAACTTGGAGAAGGAAGATCTGCCTGCTTAAGTGAAGATCAGGTTTGAAACCATCTAAAGAACATGAAGGTGAGGAAGTCCATGGGACCTGATGAGATCCATCCACAGGTTCTGAGGGAACTGGTAGATGGAGTTGCCAAGCCACTATCCATTACATTTGAAAGGGCATGTCAGTCTGGTGAAGTTCCCACTGGAACAGGCTGCCAGTGAGACTGTGAATGTCCCCTGCCTGGAAGCCTTCAAGGCCAGGCTGGATGGAGCTTTAAGCAACCTGGTCTAAGAGAGGTGTTACTGCCTATAGCAGGGGGATTAGAACTAGATAATCTTAAAGGTCCCTTTCAACCCAAACCATTCAATGATTATATTCTTCCTATTTGCCTTAAATCAGTTTTAAGAATGAAGGCCTTTGTTTTTACAGTGTAATCCATCAATTCAAAACATTTTTATTTATATACATTACAAATATGAAGCTGTTAGCTCACCAGTTTTTTTTTTTAATTGAAGCTTGGAAGACACTCATGAGGTATCTTATCTGGAGACAAATCCTTTACACTTGAAAAAAAAAATTCATTCAGTTCCTATGTATCTATTCAAAATGTTATCTCTGCAAATGCAGATGTAGAAAATTGGTATCTTAACAATTCTTACCTTAACAATACTGCTTTGTTTGCTTGTTTTAGGATGTTTGCTACCTACACTCCTTGGTTATCTGATCTTTGTAAGACTTAAGTTTTTCTAGTTTGTTATTTACATTCCCACATGTTAATGAGATTTGGCCAAGCTTTAGCTTTGTGTTCACAAGAGGTGAGGGAGAGATGAGAGGAGAAAAAGAAAAGTAGGGGAAAGAAAAGAGGAGAAAAAGAAAAGAAGAAAAAAGACATGAAGGAAAGTAATAAGTAATAAGAGAAGAAAGAAAGGAATGAAAGAAAGAGAGGGAGAAAGGGAGGAAAAGGGGGAAAAAAAAATCAAAGGAATAAAGGAAAGGAACAATAGAAAGGAAAAAGAAGTAAGGAAAGGTGATGGAAAGCAAAGAAGATGGAAGGGAAGATGACTGGGGCCCACAGAGATGAATAGCAGCTTAAGAATGTAGTGTACCACTTTCTCATATATTTGAACTTGTTTAAACATTGAAATCAGACCCTGATAATTTTAAAGCTGCAGTAGTATGCATGGTAGTTAGTATGGTGTTTGAATCTTCTTATATTTTCACTTAAGAAAACTTCATGTAAGGTTTCTTTGTGTTTTAGATTGTTTGTTGCTTGACAGTGAAATTCTACCTTCTTGTGCACTTTCCTACTACTTGGAAAAGGGAAAGAAAAAAAGAGAAGAAAGAAAAGAAAAAAGTAGAAAAAAGAAGAAAAAAGCCTCAAACACAGAAGGAGGGACTTAAATCTGACTGGTCTGTTAATCTCATTTTTACTGAATACAAAACTAAAGCTCATAATCTTCAGTAACAGTACCATTATCTGGTACAGTGCTGAGAGAGGACATCAGGGTGCTTCTGGATGGGATCTGCTTCACTTGCAGTGTCCCTTTTCCTTATTGCTAATTGCTTGGTCATGAAGAAAAAGCAATTCCAAAGAGCACATTCACACACTAATGGAACATAAACTTTATCACACTGCTTAGCAGTATGAATATCAAGGCTACGAGTCAACGTGAGGGCACCTTGGCTAACCTTTAATGCTTTTTCTACTTATTGCAGGAATATGTCCTGATGCTGAACGTCACATAACTTTGAAGGATGAGCCATGCGTGATGTATACTTCAATTCATGCATTATGAAAATGGCACATGGCTTATTTTTAATTTGTCAGAAATTACAGACTGAAGCTTAAGGATGTAAAACTAGGAATATTAGAATTTAATTGTTATTAAATAGTATCTACCTTCTAAGAAATAAAAGTTTGAGTCAATTTTGTATCCTATTCATTAAATAAAACTTTGATATCTAACATCATACCACCAAGGGAATATAAGTTTCTCTAAACTATTTCCCTTCTGTTATTCTGATAGATGAGAGAAGCCAGAAGCAAAGGAGTATATCACTGAAAGACAATAACAAATGTTTCTATAAAAGCATCCACAGTAAGAGGATGGCAAGAGAGAATTTCCACGCCTTGTTGGATGTCAAGGGTAATACAGTGACCAAGGATCATGGTAAGGCTGAGTTACTTAATGCCTTCTTTGCCTCAGTCTTTGATAGTAAAACTAATTGCTCTCTAGACCCAGACCCTTGCGATGGTAGATAGGGATGGGGAAAAGAATAGGCCATGCATAATCCACGATGAGATGGTTTTGGACCTGCTCCCAAAGCTGGATGCTTTCACTGAGTGAAAGACTACTGTCATCTGGTCACTTCTGTCCATTATGTAGAAGTTCTCTCATGCTGCAGAAAACTATATGAGCAGCATGCATATGGCGTGGCTAAATGTTTTTCAAAGATATTTGACTCAAATATTTTAGCCATTTTATAGAATTATTGTAATAATTAGCAAATTGTATTATTTATAGTTTGCATTGTAACATTCTTAGGAATTTTTCAAAACAGTCAGTTTTGTCTTAGTTCAAACTGCCAGCATAGTGCACCCTTATTTTGCAAGATGGAGAGTAGATTTTCAGACAAGTATGTCCTGTAATTCAGTATTCAGAGAACTATAACTTCACAAAAATCTGGTTAGAATTTTTAAATTCTGAAATCTCTTAAGAGTTTTCAAACTTCCTATTAGTAAAGATTATTTCACATACCTAAGATGTGCATCCATTTCAAAGACAAAATATAAATAAATGTGAATGACGTAAATCAGCAATTGCACTAAAGCTCAGTGGAAGGTAAGGCTGTACCTTGAAAGCATTACAAGCCAGTTACTTATAAAAGCTTTCATATCATTTGATGGTTTTCATTTAAATTATTCACAAACAATATCTCGTATTGTTGTTTTTAAAATAATAATAATAATTGATTGTGCTACTATTTATTGACCTACTGCTGTGCCTTTTAGTTTTAAGCTCCCTGGAGAAAGAACATTATTATCTGTTTTTAGGTTTTGGTGTGTTTACATGTTATTTTTTAATAATTATAGTAAGTTGATCTCACTTTTTAGATTTTTATGACTTAAAACACCAAAAAGGCCTGTAAACCACACTAAAATTCTCTCCAGAATCTTCCAGATAATGACAAAACTGGAAGAGTACAGCCTTTCTTTCTCAGTCTAGTTTGCCCTTGGAATTCTCCTGTTATTAGTATCCAGCCCTAACCTTGATTAGCTTGTCAGATCTGATAAAATCAGAGCACAAATAAGTGCTATTTCTTTTCAAGGCATTCTTCACCACATTTCTATACTACTTAAAAAGTTTGTTATTGAACTCCTTACAGGTCAAACACTGTTAAAATGGGTCTGGGCTCAAGGTAGCTGGAATAAGCAGCTAGATGTCAACATAGACTAGAAATTTTTACTTCAGATAAGCATGGTGAAATCAAGCTTTGTCAGATCAAAAGAAATGTGGAATGGTAGTATTATTTTAAACTAATAATGTGCCAACAAAGATAACTCATATCTTTTTATGGCTGCATAGAATCTCATATCAGAATATGAAAGTTTACATTGATTTCTGGGCCCAGAACAATTAAAAAATATTCTAATGTCACAGTTATCTGGCATTAACAAAAAAAAATTCAGTGTTCTATGGTGATATATGATGATTCTAATAGACTGTTAGACAATGTGAGGCAGGGGAGTGTAATATTTGAAATATTTCTAAAATTTTTAGAGAACACTTACTGAAATTGGAACAGTTTGGTAGGTTATTGCTGCTCCTATCAAAGCCGAATACATTCACATTAACACAAACAGTGCATTAATTAAAACTTTTCTATTATAAGTTGATTAGCTTTAGTATCTCCCGCCTATTCAAACAGATATTCAGTACAGCAATATTCTGAAATTTGATTTCCTCCAAAGCAGTACATGATGTGTTATGTTATGCCCTTCAAAGGACACTATTAGCCAAGCTATAAAGTGTCTGATTTTATTAGCTTTGCTGGGCTTTATCAGTTTGTAAATGTGTTATTTTCTCCATTTATTGTGCCTATGGGATACAGAAATAGAGTGATAGAGTGAGTTTCAGCTTAATATGTTGTCAGAAGGTAGCAGTGGCCTTACTTTAGCACTCTGCAATGTGATGCAATGACATTGAAGGTAGAGTCATGAAAATATTAATGTCAGGGCCATTTATCAAGGCAATTCCTCACTACCACAAAACTCTGCTGTGACATTGAATTCAACAGGTTTTTTCGGTCTTAAATAAAGCAGAGAGTTCCTATGCTGTATAACCTCTGGTCTTCGGTAACAGAATAAAACGTAGTTAATAAGAAGAAAGTAGGTCACGCAGATGTTGGGGAAAAAAAAAGTGAAAAGTTCTGAAAGGCATTGAATTCATGGAGGTAGGAGCTTCTGGAATGTTTAGTTGTCATAAATTTTATTCAGGGTTTGTGGGTTAGTATATTCCAGAGGAGTTCAATTTGCCCTACAACCCTTACGAATACTTCAAGAACTTGCTAGGATGATCAGCCAGAAATTTATTTGATGCAATGAATTTTGAATGACAATAAAAATAAACTGGTGGGCCACCTAAGAAATCTTAACATGACTATATTTTATGAAAGTTTTTTTTAAAGCAGTTACAAAATACAAATATGTTTGTAGGAGAAGTATCCTGCTGTATGGTCATTTTCATATCAGGCTGTCGTCTTACTCTATTCTGATGTTTAAACAAATCATATTTACATGGATGTATGTAATGTAGAAAAATTCATTTACATGAATGTAATAATGTAAAAGCTTTCCTCTTTAATTTTTTTTTTTGAATGAATCATAAAATCATACCATAGAATAGTCTGGGTTGAAAAGGACAACGATGATTATCTAGTTTCAACCCCCCTGCTACGTGCAGGGTTGCCAGCCACTAGGCCACATCTAGTCTGGCCTTGAATGCCTCCAGGGATGGGGGGCATTCACAAATGTCTCTGGGTAACCTGTTCCAGAGTGTCACCACCCCCTTCCTCCTAATATCTAACCTAAACCTCCCCTGTCTCAGTTTAAAACAATTCCCCCTTGTCCTATCACTATCCACCATTGTAAACAGTCACACCCCCCTCCTGTTTATACACTCCCCTCAAGTACTAGAAAGCCACAATGAGGTCTCCCCAGAGCCTTCTCTTCTCCAAGCTAAACAAGCCCAGTTCCCTCAATCTTTCTTCATAGGAGATGTGCTCCAGCCCTCTGATCATCTTAGTGGCCCTCCTCTGGACCTGTTCCAAGAGCTCTGCATCTTTCTTGTGCTGGGGGTCCCAGACCAGGATGCAGTACTCCAGAGGGGTCCTCCCCACAAGAGCTGAATAGAAGATGACAATCACCTCCCTCCCCCTGCTGATCCCCCCCTTTTTTTAATGTAGCCTGGAACACTTTTGGTCTTCCAGGCTGCAAGCACACACTGCTGGCTTGTGTCCTGCTTCTCATCCACCACGACCCCCGGGTCCTTCTCCACAGGACTGCTCTCAAGGAGATCTTCTTTCAATTTGTATAAGTACCTGGGATTGTCTCAGCCCAAGTGCAGCATCTGGCCTTGTTAAATGGGCCCATTTCTCCAGCCTGTTCCAGGTCCCTCTGGATGGCTTCCCTTCCCTCCAGTCTATCAACTGCACTGCTCAGCTTGAAGTTATATAAGTTTAATAAAATCAAAAAACTTTGAAGATATTCAGAAGTTCTGCTTTGAATTTTTTCATAAGAATGTAAAAATATTGTGTAAAAGAAACTAGACCAAGAATATAAATAAAAAGCATGCCTTCAAATTATTACAAAACCATTCTCCAAGTACATGGAGAATCTTTCAGCATGTTTACTTATATACAATATTTTACATATTTTAATGTTTTGGTTAGCTCAATAAATTTAACTCTCAATGTCCTTTATCTATCTTAATTTCCATTATTCTTTTGCTTTTCAGATGCTTATACTTAGTAATGCCTTTAGTAACGTCTTTAAGTGCAGGAACTAAATTCAGTTTATACTTAAACATCAAATACAAAAAATGTGTATAAAGGATTTAATATTTCAACTTCAGTAGAATATCAAAGACTCATAAAACTTGAAGTGTTTCAGAACATGAAGAAACATTGGTAGCATATTGTGCAAAATATTAAGAAGCTGTGTTGCTTATGTTTTCCTTTTACCTGGTAAGATAACACACTTATGTTTCTCCATTGTCTTCAATAGAAGAAGGTATTTAATGTACTTCTACTCAGAGACAATGGATTTAGTACCAACATGTGAGTCTAATACATTATTTCAAAGATTTTGAATTTGAAATTTTTTTTGTTGTTGTTGTTGTTTTCTTGTTAGTCAGATAATAGATGGTCCATTAAAATTGGTTAATCGCAAACCTGAGGTAAGACACTGGGACAAAACTGCACAGAAATAATGAACAAGCAAACAATGCTCCATTTAAAAGCAAATGACAGTTGTTGAAAACTCAAGTGAACAGGAAAAAGTCTTTTTCAAAAGAAGTTTACTATTTGCAATTTAAAAAAATAAGCCTGAATTAGATAGATTAGTTTTTAGCATTTTGAAAATGTACTCTATCATTCCATAATAAGTAAATAAAAGCCATCCTTTCTTTAACCAGACGTCAGAAATTTAGACACATTGATGAGATTCCCTGAGCTGTTTTTTTTCTTCAAACTGAAGATACTCATCTCTCTCAGCCTCCCCTTACACAAGAGATGCTCTAGTCTCATAAACATTTTTATGGCTCTTCACTGGACTCTATCCAGTGGCTCTATATCTTTCTTGGACTGGAAAGCCAGAAGTGAACACAGTGCTCCAGATGCAATCCTACTTGTGCAGAGGGGAATGATAGCCTCTCTTGGCTTGCTGGCAACACAGGACAATACATATATACATTATACAGTACTGAAACAAGATGACAAAACAGATTGCAGTGCAATTTCTGATTACACACACAGCAAACCGTAACTATGCCTCTTTTCCAGAAACAACTGTCAACATCTCATCTCATTCCGTTGTCAAGGAAAAAATAAACTTTTAAGTTGCTAACACAGCTTCTTCTCTTCAAATGAACTCTAAAGGAAAATAAAGAATGCTGAGTGAGCTGATTTTCCTCTCAAGTAATATCTCATATTCCCAAATTCTTTCTCTTCAAAATAAGAAAAAAACCCTAGAAATTCTATTTTTTCCCCATAAAATATTTATTTTTAATGAGTTAGGGAGGAAAAAAAAACAATAAAAAAAAGCAGTAAGCAAAATGTATGAATGTAATTGTCAAGTAATATAGAATTCCCAACATAGTATATAACATTTATATATGTATATATAAATATGTAATATATATAAAATAACTGGGAAGTATATGTTTATTAGAAAGCAGTAGTGATACTAATTCTAGATGTTATATACTATTGTTATTTTGCTAAAGAAGGCTCATTTATCAATTACAAAATAATTACAGCATTACTTAGTGTTGATAACCATAATTGCTTCAGAATACCCTAGGATTTTCAACTACTGAAAAGTAAACAACAATTAAACATAGAATGGATCATCTGTTCTGCAACTGAAGAAATGGCTTTCATTTGGAAAGTGATGGTCCCAGTTAACTTCAATAAATTAAATATAAATTTATAAATATTTTGTAAGATCATCATTTTTAATAAGATATTTTTGGAATTAAGGATTTTTTCAGAGGTAACTTTGTTTTTTGTTGAAATTTTATGATACAATTTTTTGTTGTTGTTGTTGGAAACAGAATGTTTTACTTTAATAAATACAATTAAATATCTATCCAACTGTTCTTTTTTTTTTTTTTCCCCCAAAAAGAAAACATTATCACTTTCATAGAAAATCGTCTAGCCTGAACCCAATCTAGCTAGCAAACCTAAATGGAATGTTTTATATTTTTGATTAACTGTTGTCTCAAACCTATCTTCCATATCTATTTTCTTGTCATTACCTACCAGAGGAATCAATATAACTGAAAGGCACTGTAAAAAGGACAGTGTAAACTAAAACAGAATATGATCAGATAAACAGAATAAGCTAAACAGAAGATAAGATAAACAGAAACTTTGAGGTAGAAATAAAATATGTTCACAAGATTTTCTTTGAAGAAACTTGCTATCAGTTTAGCTTAGTTGTTTACCTATAGAGAGAATATGTTTCGGTTTGTTTTGTGTAACAGTCTATAAATAAAGAAATTCTCTGCACATGCTGCAAGAAACAGCTGCCATTTAGTAGGCTATAATTAACTTTCTTGCAAATGAATGCTACTTTTACACAGAGATTTTACTTATTATTATTATTTTCTAATTCTTAAAGTAAAATTAAGGAGACTTTGAATATGCCTTGCACTTCTTTGTCAAAAAGTTTAACAAGTCTTACTCCGTACATAAGCAAAGCTGTCTCAATTACAGACACTAATCTCATTCAGCTCATATATTCTTAAACTGTGTGTTTTCGTGTTTCCAGATCAATGAAGAGGAAAGAAAACATAGAAGATGGAGTCTGAAAAACATCCAACATACACAAAGTTATTAGAGATTGACTAAGTTTTTCTTTTATGAGTATAGAGAAGAAAATCATGCTGCAAGTTTTGCCACCTCAAAATAGCTAAAAATGAAAATATACCAACAACAATGGGTAAGAAGGATTTAAAACTTACTATATGTCATTTTTATTATGATAGCCTTCATTTGTCAGTTACCACATTATCTGTGTTAGAAAGCAATTCCACCACAGTAGTCTTACACTTGGAGGATTGTATAAAACCAACATTATCAGTAGCTTATGCAAGAGATTACTTTGAAATCCCATTGCAAGGTTTTAAATGTAATTAAAACTGTAGAATATCAGGAACTCCAGTAGTGTTTTTGTATAGGACTGGATACCCAAAGCAAACACTTAAGTTTACAATTTCTGTATCATTCCAACAGCATAATCTGTTTTTACTAAGTCTACAAGTTAAGAAATGTCAATATTATATTTATATTTTAATGTCTGCTGAAAATTTTTATTATTTGCATCAGTAAAATAAACAGCTGGATCATCTAGGGTTAGTTGTCATAGATACAGATCTGAGAACATCCTTGGAGACCTTGGTCTCTGGAAATTGCATGTGAATGATGTGGTCCTTATAATTCAGAGTAAGGACTGAAACTTCTGGATAAATGTAAAGTGCTTCTCCTCCTCTCTACCCTGCAGGATTCCTGGCTGACTAAAGTTTTCTCATGTTTCTCAGCTAAGGATCTGATTGTAACACATAATAATCATATTATTATTAGAAGCTAATACATGATTTTCAGTTTGTATGTATATATATACATACAGGTGAAAACCCAGGAAAAAATAGTTAGGATATTTGGCTAAGTTATAATTTTTGGGATGGGAGTGGGGTGTCTAGATCAGTGTATGATAATTATGTTCTGTGTGTTTTACTTTCTGTAAGAAAGAGAACAGTAACATGTTAATGGTATGTTGGGATTTCTTTTACTATACTCTTCTGTATTCTAATCTTCAACATCTAAACATGAACACATTTGAGAGATTTAAGAGTTAAGAAATACAAGCTATCATACTTTAAAAAGAAGTGTAATTTATGGAGGATGTATTGTGACTTTGAATTATGATAATAGCATTTGTTTACTAAGACATTAATTTTGCAAAGCCCTTCTGCTCTTAGCAATTCTGAATCTAGAATTTATTTGCCAGCAAAGGTGATAAACAATCATAGTGCATAAACATATTCTAACATTTTATTTTCAGCAAGAAAATAAACTGTTGTTAAGTTTGTTTTTTAAAACTTTTTCTTTCGCCAGATCTATATTTAAAACCTTTTGCTTGGGTAATATACGAGAAAGTAATCCAGCACACAAATTACAAACACACTTGATTATAGGTATTTGAAACTAAATTTTTTTAACGCTATCATTTCCCTAAGAGTAATATGGAAAAAGAAAATAAAACTACTGAATTACTGTGTTCTTCTTACAGCCATATTTGTATTTTCTCAAGAGCTGTCTGCATTCACATGCATTTATGAAACAGTAGTTCTTCTGCATTTCTTTCTAAAACCAATGAAAGAAAATACATTTTATAACAGAAAAATAAGGTTTAAGCTGTCAAATTTCAAAATAAATTTTGGTGGTGGTACTCAGTAACCATTCAGGAGTTAATCATATAAGCAGTCAGCTTGAAGTAGTTTTCCCTTGAGATGAATAATACTTGGCAGGTTTATTTCAGTTATCTGCCTACAGGCCAACCATTCTGCCACTGGCCATTTGCCTTGATGTCTGTCATCTGGTTTTGATCTCTTCTCCATTAGTGTACAAAGTAGATCAAAACTAGGCAATAAGCCATTTGGACTCTGTGAGGTCAAACATTCTCCCTGCAAAGGATATGAAGGCAACTGCTTGCAAATAATTTTGACAAAATGTGAGAGATTTTATAACAAGTACATCTTCTACTGGATTTTAGCCCTGAAAGCATATAATCTCCACTATAGTATTGTGAAATTTGGAAACAGATACCTAACAGAAGGCTAAATGAGATTATGAGGGGACAACTGTTTGGCTCATTATAAAGTCAGATGTGTTCCATGGCATTTGAGTGGACAGCAGAGACCTGACGTTTGTGCATGGCTCATTAGAGCTGAATTTGAGATTGACTTTTTTCTTCATTTAAACATATTAACCAACATACACAGGATTCTTCTAGAAAGTATCGGTGCCACTTCTCAAGTGCAAAAACTCCTAATTGAAAATTAAGACATTAATATTTCACTTTTCTATTTGTTCTGAATTGCTGCTATTATGAACAAGAAAAAAAGATACATAAACCATGCCATCAGAGACAGGGAATATTAACAGTTATTTAATTTTCCCTCCTGTCATGCCATCTTTTCCTGTATTTTCTTAGCAAGTACAGTGTTTTTAATTGCAAAGTCCTATAATTAAATTATAAAAGAAATGATGTCACACATCCATTTATAATGCCGTAGAGGTCATAATGTATGCTTTTATATTTTATATTCTAGTTTGCATTATTGTGAAACTTTATATGCTGGACTATGACAGAGTAGTAGCCATTCTATAATTAGAAGAAAAAAGTCTCACTGGGACAAGAATTTCACCTAGGATTTATGCAATGTTGTATATCTCATTCAGCTGGTAAATATCACTTTGCAATGTGTTAAAAGTATTGTTTTCATGGAATACCACTGCAAAACTTTTTTTAAAAAGGGAGAATTGTCACTGTACTAATGTCTAGTGACTATGGTGGTGTAGACTGAAAGATTTGCTGAAGGTTTGTAGTACCCTTCAGTAGTAAGTACCTGTTACCTATCAGAGATAGTATGCATCTTCAACTTCTACACACCACTCATCAAGATACATCTCTGTCCTCCACAGAATGCAATCTTATCAAATGAGATAAGGTGAAAGGAAAGGTTCGCTTTATGCCAAATCATAGAAAAAATAAGAACATAACATTTATTTTCTATACCGTTTGAAGCCTGTTTAAAGATTCATAATAGGAGAATCAGCAGCTTAAACACTGCTCATTAGATCATGAATATTAAGCCTTTAAAAATCAGTGGGATGTTATATATATGGCAGATTTTGTAATGAAATATTTGTAACACATGGTTTATATCACTTTCTTTGTTTGTTTCTTCAAAGAAATTGAGCGAGGAAGTAATGGAAACAACTTTCCATAATATTTACATAGATATTTACCTAATCAGCTTCACCTCTGTCCCTGGAAAGATGATGCACAATTTGTTCTGGATGGCATCTCCAAGCAATTGGAAGGGAAGGAGGTTGTCAGGAGTAGTCATCATGGATTCACTAAGGTGAAATCATGTTTGACCAACCTGATAGCCTTCTATGATGTCATCGCTGCCTGGGAGAGCAGTGGATGTTGTGTACCTTGACTTCAGCAAGATATTTGACACAGTGTGGTCTCCCATATAACAGCATTCTTGTTATGAAACTTTGAAAATGTGGGCTAGAGGAACAGTGGGGTGGATTGACAACTGGCTACTTCAGAACTAGAAAGTGATGTTACTCAAAACCAAGTTCTTTGTGAGCATTCTTACTAAATCCATGGATAAAAACTAGGCACAGTTATGTAACTAGATATTCAATCTGAAATTTGTTAATTTCAAATACCACTACATATGTTGAGATGTGAATGAAATCTCTTCATAAATTCAATAATTGTGAGCAGAAAACTAATATTTCAAATGCATTTCAAGTTCTAGTATATTGCTTGAAAGCAAATTCTGCAACGAAACTATGAACTTGAGCAAAATTACCTCTGCCTATAATATTAGGTTACAGGAAAAACATGTCTGACAATCAGATTACAATAGTGCTTACAAGGTTAGTTATTCACATATCTCACCACCAAGAGAAAACAAGTCATTCCATGTTTGAATAACTGAGATTTAAAACTTTATGGAGACATTCACTGACAGATGAGGAGAATAATTTAATATATGTAAAACTGTAATTCAAGAATTTATTCTACTGCCTTGTTAGACCTCTAACTCAACTTTTTAGAGAACGTGAAGTTTTTCATCAGGAGAACCCTACAAACAGCTGGCAGATATGTTCTTTTCATTCTTTTGTGTATACTAGGCTTGTTCATCATTTAAAGACTGTGAAATACTGTGTCATAGATATGGAATTTAAGTGGTACTGACAAGTACTAATGTGGAAGAACACTAGTTCTTAATTGAACTCGGAAAATAATTGCAAAAGTTACATATTAAAATAGAAAATAGAGCTGCTGATAACAATAGCAATAACTTCTTCTGGCCTCAGCATCATGTGAGGCAGAGGACATATCGCAGTGCTTACTCATTTTCCATTGATATCCAGTAGTTTTCCAAAGTAATATGTTGACCAACATAAATGAATATGATATTTGACAAAAATTAAAGTGTGGTTAAGAAAAACTTCATAGAAAATTTTTCCAATTACAGACTGAGGAAAATAGCTCATATTAGTGGTTTTCATTTAGTGCTGAAACTAACTTAATGGTTGCAAGATCTTACTGAACTTTTTTTTGCCATAAAAATGTGTGAAATCGCCTGTGCTTGGGAAGATTGTAGATCTTTAGGTTTTCATTTGGGAGGTAAGAACATAATCAAAATTGCATCAAAAAAGAGTTCAATTTAAAACGGAAGATCAGCTCTCAAATATATTTTTTAATTATTTCAATGCTGTACAGCGACAATCAGTGACTGAAATTAATTTATCAAGGTCCCACGAGAACCTGCAATCCATATAGAACAAGCAGCAAAAAGTTAGAACTAATAATTAGAGTTAGTAAGAAACAAATAGATTTCTGAGAGTGAATTAACAATTTCTTATTACATAAGTACTCGTAGCAAAATATATATTTAGAGTGGTTCTCTTCTTCATAATGAACTTATTTGTTTAGAAAAATAAAGTGAAAATGAGTAAAACTGATTTCTTATTTTTTCCCTCTAATCTCTAGTTCTGAAGTTAAGAAATATTTAAGAACACTAATTTTTCACTAATACCTGTTTTTTGATTGATATCATTCTTATAATTAGCACTTCCAGTGTTGAAATCAATTCTGCAATACAATCTAAATATCATTAATTTCTCTTTTACATACATAAAATCAATTGAAACTGCTATATTTTCCCTAGAAAACAACTTTTGTTGGAAACATTAAAATCTCTTTCCTTTTTACTGTCTTGCTATTAAAATCTTTTAAGTAAAATCAATTAAAAAAATTTAGAAATTACCATAATTAAAGATTTTTTTTTTCTTTATGGATAAAGTTTACTTATGCTTGCATATCTCCTAGATACTTAATCTTAATTTGCCAGCTATTCTTTCATCTTTGATCAAGATTTTATGTTTTGAGATAAAACCTTCAGTTTTTCACTTTATATAGTTAATATTTAATTTTCAAGACACAAAAACAAAGCTGGTACTACCACTGTTGAGAAACACCCAGTAATAATTAAATGAAGATAAAAAGAATAAAACATTTTATAAAACCTTAACAGAATTTATATTCTAGTATTATGTAATGTAGCTGCTTGACACTAAGCTATTATTTCTGCAGTGCTACTGCAGAGATCTGCAGGCACCATCCATTTTACTGGAAACTGGAAAATAAATCTTTCTCAGGAACTTAAATGTAGTTTAGAGAAATCACTTAATGATTGTTGGACTGAAATAAAATAACAAAAAATATTTATTCCAAGTTCAGAAAATAAGGCAAACATAGCTGTCAAAGATAGTGCCTGATATAGTGCATATTATTTTTCTCTATAATTTTTCGTTTTTCAACTTTTTTTTTTTTTTTCTTAAAAAGAAAATAAAATAGTGAGGGCTGCTCCAAAAGTAATACCTTCTATTTTATTATGTTGACCACAACATCAGAGGCAGATATTGGTGGTATGGCAGAAGAGGTCGAACCTTTCAACAAATATCCCATTATGTCTTGTTGCCATGTGACATACAGCAGGAGGGGGCATTCTGACAAAATGTTGTCTGACATGTAAGTGCAGATGAAGCAAAGGTGAGGCATTGAATTCCTCCATCCTGAAAAAATTTCTTCCATTAATATTTACTGATGTTTGCTGAATGTTTCTGGAGACAAAACAGTGGATGTGAACACAGTGAAGCACTGTTTTAGCAGAGTCAACAGAGAGAGTATATCACCTCTGCTTGTACATGTATTTACAAGAGCAGAATGAAGGCTCTTGTTCATCACTGTCGAAAATGCATAGCTAATGGTAGTGACTATGTTGGAAAACTGTTTTGTAGCTGAGAATTTGCTCTATCAAATAGTGTTATTGTGCTCTTTGTAGCTGTTGTAGTTTCCATGGAAATAAATAAGATGGATTACTTTTGGACCTACCTACTTAGTATAGGTAAATCCATAAAAGCTGGAGAACGTATGCTATTTTGCTTTTCCTATGCTGTTTTCACATAAGAGTTTCTCCAGCGCAAGTAACAGCTGAGGACTAGCTTTAGTATGTTGCAAATTAAGAACTGATTTCCTGTGCAGAAGGGAGAGCCCATAGATTATTAATTTTGCAGTAAATATAACTTTTCTCTCTGCTTTATCAGCAAGATGCCTCTGTTGTATAGTTCTTGGCATCTTTTCTGTCATGAATAACCCTACACTCATTTTTGTCCTATTTAATTATCCATTCTGGCTTAAAACATAATCAGCATTAAACCGGCTGTGCAACCTTGAAAGAACACCATTTCAATAATACATTGATAAAAAGCAGCAAGCAGGCTATTAATTTTAATAGAAACTTTTCCTTCTGGCTATAAGCTGGACACAGTCCTAGAAGCTGTATCCATGTACTGCCAAACAGTAACATCCCTGGTGCATTCATTATGGGAAAGGAATCAATTCATAGCCTGACACTGTGACTAGCTAGACAGCTGTCTTGGGCCAATAAGTCACCTTTGAGGTGTAGGCTTCCCTGCTAATACAGTGGAATGAGGGAATGTATGTGGTAAATAAGAGCAAGCTTACATGAATTTCAACATGTCATGTAAACTAAAAATCTGCAATTAGATAGCTGTAATTTAATGCTGTTAGAATTAAATACTCGTATTCCATCCTATCCAGAAACCTTAACTGCTAAAGAAGACAAATTAATTAACACATATCTCCCGATTCCCTAAGCTTGGTATATAGTTGGTATATGGTAGAAGTCCTAAATGAAATACATGGATTTGGACAAGAATTCACAAGATCAACTTTCATCTTCTCTGACGATTAAAAAAAAATCTAGTCTGCAGTTGTCATATTGAGGTCAGGAACAGCATGCAATGTGTATTTTCTCAAGTAACCTGCCTCACCTACTTATGTGTCACTGAAGTATTTATGCAGTGTGGTAATCATGGCACTCTTGACTGGTGAACACAGAACTTGCAGAAAGTGGTGTTAATCATGGATTCATAGAATGGCTTGGCTTGGAAGAGATGTTAAAAATCAACCATTTCCAACCTCCCTGTGCTCACTAGGATTGCCAAAAAGCTGCCCAGGGCTCCAACCAGCCTTCTTTTTAATGCCTCCAGGGTTGGTGCATCACTAATTTCTCTGGGCAATCTGTTCCAATACCTCAAAACCTCCTCAGTGAAAAATTTGCTCCTAACATTTAATCTAAATCTCCTTTCTTTTAGTTGAAAGTGTTCCGTCTTTTCCTACTGCTGTCAGAATCATAGTGAGGTCTTCAGAGCCTTCTCTTCTCCCAGCTGAGAATGCCTGGACACAGTACTCCAGATGAGATCTCATGAGGGTATAATAGAGAGGGATAATCAGCTCCCGCTCCCAGGATACAGTTCACATTGTAGTCTGCAGACACAGACTGCTGGCTCATCTTCAGCTTTTCATCTACCAGGAACTCCCAAGTCCTTTTACGAAGGGTTGATCTCAATGAGTTTTCCTTCCAGTCTGTAAACATATCTGGGATTGCTGCAACCCACGCGCAACATATTGCACTTGGCTTAGTTGAACCTCATTAGGTTCACATGGGCTCACTTTTCAAGCCTGTCCTTTGCATGGCATCTCCATGATATTCTATCTATTATATCTATACATATTCATAGGTATAGATGTAAGCTTATCTGCCTGTTGTTCCCCAGGTCTATCTTCCTCCCCTTCTTAAAAATGGGAGTGATGTTTCTCTTTCTTCATTCACTGGGGACATCGCTTGACAGCCGGTACTTGACTAATTTTACTTTTCAAAAACATAAAACCTACACCTCCTACAAATGAACTCACAAGACTATCACAAAACAGAAAATTTACTGTTCAAGAAGATATTAGGGTCATCATATATTTAGAAAACATATTTCAATTTGGTATCTGAACTGTGACTTCTACATATAGCTTGTACTGTTAACCTGCTAGAGTCATCCAGCTATAACACATACCAACAAATATTACCTTTGGGTTCATGCAGCAGAAAGCCTAGAGCAAGTCTGGGGTTCAACTCCAGCTGATGGAAGGAAAATGTACTAAATCAAAGAATCTCAGAATCATAGGGATTGGAAGGAACTTCTGAAGATCATCTAATGCAACCCCCATGCTAAAGCAGGTTCCTGATCTGCTGGTCTGACTTGAGGCAAGAAAGGTTCAACCAGTATTGAAATTATTAAGCTGCTTTCAGCAGATTTATTCTTTTTTCCCCCTCTTTGTTCCTCTGTAAGGCTTTATGTTATGAAAAAACTGAAAAATATACTGGAAGTAGTGAAGTGTTAGCATGCATTGACTATATCTTTACTTTGTAATGCTGCTTTAAAAATGTGAAAGAATACTAATGGAGACTGGATTATTTTGTGATGAAGATGGTCATATAAGATCTGCAGATCTGGAAAAAGCAACTATGGGCTTTGCTGTTTATGCCGTGATAAGCATACTCCTTAATACTATGTTTTTTCTTCTTATTTTCCTGCTCCCATGATGTCTCTCACCATGGGAATATAAAGAAATATGTGGAATCTCTGCCTCCAAAATATATTTCTATATTTCTTGGAAAAATAACATGAATAAGAAATCTGTCAGAGAGTTTCAAGAGTCAGGTCAGGTAAGACTAGAAGAACAAGAAATCTGACATAGTAATCACATGTTAAGTTATCTCTGTGCAACCCCATACAACAGCAGCCTTCCTTTGCACTTGGACGCAGTGTGCTGAATTATTGCAGTGCTTCTTTGAAAGAAGGAGCATGTTGCCCAAATAAGGTGTGCATGCCCTGTTCATGAAGGAGCTCCAGGCCAGATTGGCAGTCTGATCTAGTGATTGGCAACCTTGCCCATGACTGGGGGTTAGAATTTGATCTTTGAGGTCCCTTACAACCAAACAATTCTGTGATTCACTGTATGATTCATTCTATGATTCAATAGCTGCTATCAGGTTTCATTCTGTGATTCTATGATTCTTCTTACATAGCTTCTCAGTGGAATTAATTAGTTCAAGAATAATTCCTTGATTTTACAATTTCTATTTCCAGTAGAATTTTTGGAAGTAGCTCAGATAGTTGTATAGTATGGCATTGTTTCATATAGCTATGCCTAGAGAGCTCCACCATTGTCAAACGTGTAAGGATGTGTCTGAGCTATGTTTTTCTATGGGTACTTTTAAAATCCGATTCAGAATTTTACATCACATAATATGAAAACTGTAGTAATGGGGACTTCTAAAAAAAAAATTCAACTATAGCTTGTGCCATTTTCTGCACAAAGCCTATACATTCATGTCCTCCAACCCAGGCTGTGAAGTAATTTCTGAAATAAGCATTAGGAAGCTTGGATTTCTTTTATTTAATAAGCTTTGAATAAAATGTTTCAGAATGATGATATATGATCATTATTTATTTATTTTGTTTTGTTATTCCAGTAGATTAATAAAATGTTCTCAGTTTTGAGTCTAACTGAACATAAAGCTCAATTACTACATGTTCCTCATACTCTGTGGAATTCCAAAGAGCACTGTTAAACTTCTCTATACCCAAGAGTCAAATCAAGAGCATTTAGTATTCAAGTCATGTTTTGATAACTTGCCAAGTGTTTTAGCAATAGATTGTACAAATACTTTAAAATGCAGAAATCCACAATAATGTATACACAGAGTATGGAATTCAAAATAGCTGACTGGGCACCTCCTTAGATTAGTTTTAAGGGTCTCTCCATCGAGGCAGAAAGAAAGCATTTCTGATGTAGTATAGCAAAATTAAAGAGCAGCCTTATTGTTATAGAGAAACCTAAAGCTTCTGAATTCTTTATTATAGTGCAGGAAGAAGAGTTTTATCCTAAGAAGACCAGCAATTGTGAAAAAGAATTTACGTATGCAGCATTTCAAACTTAGATCAAAAAGTAAATTTATACGTTGCATTTGTTTATCTCTAGATTGCTCTATGAGACTTTGTTTCAAAAGTCACTTCCTCACATGTTGAGATGCAGGAGTGGAACTGAGTCACGTCGACCTTTCCATATCCTTTCCAATATGGGTGTGGTTCAAACACTGGGAGGGTACAACTGCATATGCCATAAAGCTGAACAGATTTGCTTGCACTTATGACTGATTTTCACCTTGTACACTCATAAGATAGATCTGTAGGTTGCTCTGAAAGTAAGGGTTCCTAATTTTTTTCCATGCAAACTACAACAGATACAAAGAGAACAATAAGAATATTGAAAATGGTACAACAGGAGGCATTATTTTTGGAGCAGCCCTCATGCTTTTCTTCATGCACTAAATTCAGTTATTGAGGGAAGCAAGCATAAACTTCTTTACACGCTGTGTGAGTTTAATACATTTAATCTGAGAGTGTATAATAATGCTTATTTGTCAATAACAAGCACTTCAGTCAGTATAGAAGTACAGCCACCTTTGGAATTCATTATAACAGCTGTTTAACTGTATTGCAAAGAAGAAAAAAGAATTTTTTTTTCCTTATTTACAAAATTAAAGATAACTCACCAATCTATTAGAAACATCAGAACAAACTTTTTTTTAACTGAATATAATATTTCTCCTTGATTGCATGAATTTTAGTATATGGAAAAATTGAGATTCTCACTAACAGCTGAGTTTCCATAGGCATTTAGATCTTTGTCTTTCATGTTTTGCTCAAAGAAAAAATAATCAAATTTAATTTAAATAAATATATATATTATATTAATATTTGTCCTATTGTAGGTTATTATTTTTAATATTTGAGCAGATATAACAGATATTGTCATGCTAATAGCAATTGTTATAATTTATTAGTAAATACATTACTTTGAATTTTGATCCATTTTGTCTCAAAAAAAACCAACTAAACCAAACAGAAAGCATCCTCTTCCAAAAACGAATTTCAAAAAACCCGTTTAAAAGCAGTGCATAAATCTGTATTTACAGATTAAGGCTATTTTTAGGCTGAGTTTGAAAAGATTAGGAATATTCATTTTCATACAATGATTTTAATTTTAATTTTTTTTTTTAAGTTCTGGAAATTTTATAAGTTCTTCTAATTTTAGTAGTTCTTGAAAATCTGAAAGCTGTGCAGAGTTATGAAATCTTGCTAATTCAATCTCATTGAATGGACCATTTGAAATTCTGTTCTTCTTTCTCTTCTTCATGCTTGTATTATGAGAATTATTAGGAAAGGATTTATAAAATTTCATACACAGTATGTGTATGTCATTTAAACAAATGAAAGAATGTCTAACAGCAATATCCCTTTACTAACAAATAAGAGATATGGAATCAAAGTGGTAATTCAGACAAAACACATGTGAACATTGATAACTATTACTTCTCAGTCTGTTTTTTCAATCAGTACAGATTGCTTTCCTAAGTTTCTTAAGAAATTAAATTGCATTACTGAATTCAAAGTTCTCTCAAAATATTCCTAAGCAAGTAAAGACTTAATTAGTTGGAGAAACAAAACTTCAACCACCACCACCAACAAACAAACTAACCAACCAACAAACAAACAAACTCAATCCTACAAAATCTTAAAATGGGATTTAGCTACAGAAACTAACATTTTATTCTGAACCATTAATGTACTCCTATAGTAGCAAGGTCCTTTGGTATTTAATTGATTGGTTTTGTTTGTTTGAGACAATTGCAGAGACAATACAATAAAATACAATAAATACAGATACTGAATCAAGTTTCTTTAATGAGATCCCTCTCAACTGTTATGAAACAGATGTCTAATGAAGTGAAAATTCTCATAAATATTAACCCAAGAAGAAACTGTTCAGAGAATATGAAATACAATTCAATTTTTGAAAGCTAATTAGAAGCTTAGATTCCATTTATTACCAATTGTTAGGAGTAATGGATCTAAAATCTTTCCAGATCTTTTCTTGAACTTCTTAATATATTTTAATTAAAAAAAAAAAAAACATATATTTTTCAATTAACTACCAAATGGAAGAATAGAAAACATTATTATATCCTCAGATCTATTCTAATACCTTGGACAAAAATAGTTCTGAATTCACCTGTGGCAGCCAAAGAATGGTAGTGTGAGTGTTCTTATTAAGCTCCTCAAGATAGCTGTAAAATATTGCTATAAAGTCCTGTCTAAAAGGAACCATAGGAATAATATGTTAGAGTAACACTTAGAATTGTTGTTTTACTTATTATTATTCACTTATTTTAAAAATAATATTGTAAATCTGGAAAAAGAAATTTTGTTCATCAATGACATATCAAAATGGGTCTGAAACTTTCTATTTAAAAAAAAAAAAAAAAAAAAAAAAGAGAGAGGCTACTTTTCTGTTCAGCAGACCTAACTCCTAACTCCCCTTGGATTCAAAATGCTATCTCCTTTCTTCATAACAGTTATTTTTATTTTTCCCTATTTAAACTACAGATTAAAAACAATAAAATAAATTTGATTCAACTGTTTATTCCATCAGTGCAATAATTAACTAAGCAGTAATTGTAAGGCCCTAGGTTCTTTCAGATAAACTTACTCATTACAGATAGAGTCTACACATATAAATACAGGTGGAGAGAATTTGTGTAGCTTTTATTTATTACTGGTACGAAAACAAATGTGCTGATGATTCATTTGTAAAACCCAGGATGAATAAATGATCTGAGAAATTCACTTAAAACAATTATTTTACTATTCATAGAAGATGTAATTATGCAGTGCAAATTCCCATTTTTTTTTAAATGCTAATACATTTTGGAAGCACTGTGAAACTGAATAGTGAAGTTCCTCAATACAGTTTTCATACAGTCATTTCATAGAGAAAAGTTATGTTGAATTGCAATTAATGCTTTCTATTGTATGTTAAAAAAAAATAGAGCTCAAAACATGTCTGTTACAGAATCAGCTATCAGTTTGCAGTTATGTCATGAGACAGCTAGTTAATGTGTTACGGCTTTGGGACAAGTCCTAAGTTGAAGAAAATCATTTTATAATATTATACTATGTATTATATCATATAATCTTTTTGCTTTACATCCTTTCTACATTTTATGAAAAGCTCATGCTGAAGACTGGAGGTAAAGTTGCCAAAATCAAAAGTTTTGTCAGTATTTCAAAAGGCAGAAGGATGCACTTTACTGTACTATAATGAAAAAAACCTAATGATTTTTTTTTTTTTAAATTAATAAATAAGGTGCCTCTATTTTATGTCTGTCATTACTGTTTGTGAAGTATTTCAGTAAAGTGAGAAAGGAATTTCACACTGAGATCTTTCCCACCAGTAAATTAGACATAAAAGTATACAGAGCATTTTATTTTTCATTAATAAATTCTTTTTTTTTGACTAAAGAAGACTAATGAAGGCCATAGAAGATTAAACCTCCTGCTCTTTGAGTGTTTAACTTAGTTATGCACTACAATTATATCTTTTCTCTGAGGCTTACTGAATGATAATATTAGATTCAGTAAATTCATCTTTCAGGGGAGAAACTTTAAAACAAGTTTCAGCTTACTACCGCACTCTTCAAAATACTAATTAAAATTGAATTTTTCCTGAACCTCTGAGAAAATTGTAGATAAAATTATGTAACTGAAAATTATACTCCTGCTATTTAATAAACAACATTTCTCTGTTATATAGACAAGACAATTTATTTTTAAGATAGGAAAAGGTCATATAATCTCATTACATTTTTATGTTTTTGACACCAGTGTGGATTTTTGTCATTGTTTCTTTGACTGTTTATATCTCTTTAATAGAAACTCCTCTGGCATTTTACTGGACCCTTTTCCCTACGGGCTGAAGTTCTCCTCCTTTTTAATTAAATTGACCTTTTGGTTCACTTGGCTGCTCACAAAATGATTGTGAAAGATTTTTGTTTTGGAAGAAAGGTGAAAATGAGAATAGAGAGACTGAAAACAGCAATATGAAATATATACATATATTTTTATGCAGCAATCTCAGTATTGTGTCTGCATAATCATTATGTTCATTGTCTCTAACATGAAGAAATACCGGGTTACACAATCAAAATGAACTTAATCTGTAAACGCTTTAGACTTCTCATGAGCCTGACCAAAAGATTGACATAAACAAAAACCTTCAAAACAATTTAAAAATAAACAAAAACAAACAAACAAAAAACAACGAAAACACCCAACACAACTGAAAAAAACACCCCTTTTTTGTACTTCTCCCTAGGACCAGAAAAATCAATCAATTTTCCTCAACTGAAAGAATTGAGTTTTTCTTCTTTTCAGCTTGATAGATTTTCAAGAAAGGAGAATGGTGGGAGCAGTGATCCAGCTAAACACTGACTTACCAAAGTAGGCTGGCCTCCTTCCACAATAGCCTGTGTCTTCATTGGCGATACGCAAGTTTTAAGCCAGGTCAGAAATTGTCCAGGTGCAAGATCCCCAGCTATCATTATTGAACTGAAATTAATAACAATTTCAGGTTTTACATCTCCTCTTGCTGTTATTGACTAGAGGTAGTAGTTAATTTTGAGAAAAGTTGTTATTTTTGGAGTAGTAGAATCACCATCTACCTGTACTACTTTTTGTTTGTTTGTTTTCCTTCTGTTTCTGTAAAACCACGTTTTGTTCTTATAATCATTGATGATCCTCTATCATTTCAAAGAAATTTTATGGATCTATTTGTAAGCACTTAGATTAATATCTGAATTCTACTATACCCTTTTCAAGATATTTACTCCTTAATCCATTTTAAAGTATTATTATTTCCAGGGCTATGCCTAGTGGAATTCAGTTCCATAATCATCTAAAATTCCTAATATCAACTTTCATCGTCACTATCTCATAACAAATCAGAAAGGTTCTCACTCACCTGTTTCTCAGCCTTTTTGCCCTCTCCTGAAGCAGTTTCTTGGTAAAATCATGACAATAAGTTGCAGTTATTCAGATAGAATTTTCCATAAAATAAACTTTAACAACTTTAAGAATTGTACTTAATATCACCTTAGATTTAAGCTTTAATCCCAACTGCTGATAATCAGTTACTTAGCTGCAGATGGAGAAGTAATTAGTCCAACATTAGGTTATTTATTATTGCAGGGTAGGATTTAGATACTACCATCATGATTTTTTTTTTAGTTTTAATAATGATTAATTAATTTTAGAAGAATTTTAGAGAGTTAATTTTTTTTTAATATTTCTTAGTTTCTATGTTTTTATATGTTGCTTTAGAAAATGTTTATAAAATTTTCAGAATGCAAGGTAATGCATTTTATTTAATTTCACTGTGGGGGAAGAGAAGAAAAACTCAATTCTTTTAATGATTAGATAGGTATAGTTTGAATGGACCAGAGTCTAGGAAGTGACTTATCATGATATTCTATGCTTTCAGGGATAATTGGGTCAAAAGACTGGAAAAATGAACAGATCTTTTAAAAAATTTATTCTGAAAAGGTCTTGTTTCATTTTGAAGAATGCATAAAAAGTTACTGTTCTCAAGTGTAACCAATTCCTAGGATATTCTTTGAGTAAAATATTAAACTTTTTTTTTTTTTCCAAATAATGGAAAGTATTAATTGCTACTTTACTTACGGAAGTAGACAAATTATAAAATATCAATCAAATATAATAAGTTCTTAGATACCTCAAAAGACCTGTCATAGCAAAAGAAAATATTATTTTAACCATATTTCTTCCTAGTCATTTTTAAAAATGATTACATTTTTGAATTAGTCTTAAATTTAAAAAATTGTCCTAAGTGATTACACAATCTTTTATATATTTATAAATGTGTATTTTCACATTACATGGAGAGTTGAACCTATTTATCTAATGTTTTCTTAAAAGCATATTAAGTCATAAGTTGAACATAGAAAAATCTTGCTACCATTCCCACCATAGTATTCTGTTTCTATTCTATTCTATATATTCTATTCTATTTCTATATGTTGTAATTGTGGAGAGGTCAAACTTCAACAGAAATAACATGAATTTGGCTACAAATTTTACTTGTTAGTTTTCTGCTTGAATGTTGAAAGAAGTATGATTTTATGTACATTACTAGATCTATTATCCTATTGACTTTTGTGCAGTGCTTACCATTTTACAATCTCATCATCTGCACCACTATTCTGAAGTGAAAAAATGAGACTGAATTAAGTTTCCTTTCATAACATGTTAATGTCATTATAGAATATTCTGTATATATTTATAGAAAACATTGTGTGGTTTCCCATAAATGTTATGTCCTCAGGCTTCAAATAGTTCATCAAAAGCTTGGTGCTTTGGCTGTTCATACAAACTATTGCACACATTGCAATTGTTTTCCTTCATACCAGATATGTAAACGTTGATGTCCTAGCTTACAAGAGATTATCATGAAGATATACTGTAAAAGTGCAAAACAAGTTCTGGGAAATCTGCCTGCTTAGTTCATGGTTTGTCCAAATTTGATTTAAGAATGTTTCTTATTTATCAGCTTTGGAAATGGTCTATAGCATACCTGCATTTTGTGAATACTGAAATTTTCACTCATTCTTCCAGCAATCTCATTAAAATCAAGGACTCCCAAAAATCTGTAAAATTGAGATAGATATACTAAAAATACAAAATACAAATCCGTGACTAAAAATGTTTACATATTATCTATCCAAGATATCATAAAACAGAAATCATCTCAATCTAGTTGTATTAATGTTAATAATGAAGGAAATTCAACACTCGTATTCCTATTATAATAAATGAACTATGGTTCTTGTTCCATGGAACTCAATAATGAGGAAACTCCTTCAATATTGTCTTTATATTTGGTTTAGAAAATGTTCAATAAAGAAGATTATGTAGGTTGCTCAAAAACCCGCTTATACATTTCCATGAAAACTACAACAGATACAAAGAGCACAATAACAAAGTTTGACAGAACAAATTCTCAGCTACAAAACACTATTTTCAACATAGTCACCATCATAATCTGTGCATTTTCAACAGCAATGAACTAGAGCCAGGATGCTGTGCTTGTAAAAATCAGCACCAGCAGAAGTGACCCACTGTTGCTGTGTCATTGCTGAAGCACATCACCTCACTGTGCTCACATTCACTTTTTGTCTCCAGGTACACTCAGCAAGCATTGAAGAACGTCAGTGGGTGCCATTTTTTCCACATGGAAGAATTCAGTTCCACACCCTTACTTGATATGCACTTCCAAGTCAGATGCCATTTTGTCAGGTTGCCCCTCTACTGCCATTTGTCAACATATGCTGCTGCCATATGACAACAAAGAGTAATAGAATTCTGGCAGGAAGGTTCAACTTCTTCTGCCACACCACCAACATCCACCTCTAATCTCATGGGCTGACAAAATAGGAGTTATTACTTTTGGATCAGCCAAGGTATGAGGATATTCAGGTACCTTAAAATTTAACATCAAATTTTAACTTCTCTTACAGCAAAGGAAATATTGAAATACTAACTGAATTTGTATTTTGCATATTTTAGTGTAGTCTTAGCCATTTAATATCGTTAATGTGTTGGCTTTTAACTAGAGAGCTAGGATTAATGCACAGTTATGACATTTTTTCATGGTGATACAGAAAAATCTATTTACATCTATGCACATGTACCATCAGTCTGAAAATGGAGTGGAGGAATCAAATGACCTACTGACATCAGCAGGGTTTTAAAACAAGGCTATGTAATTAGACCCTCCCTTCCCAAAATAAAACAACAACGAAAAGAAGAATACAAGAAATTGTTCTAGAATCCTCAAGATCTAAATTAGTAGTATTTTTCACAGGCAAAAATCCATACCAAATTCAAATAGTGAAAAATCTGGCTATTTATTTTATATTACAGCCTCCTTCCCACTGTAAAATTCAATTACTTTCGGTTTTCATTCAGGTCTGAAATTTTCTTGTTATTCTTGAGCTACGATGATGATTTCACTTCAGATTCTCCAATAATTGGTTAATATATCTTTGAAAGACATCTTTCTTTCTATTATTCCCATTACAATTTTGAAAGACTGCTGTTATACTGTGTGAGGGAAAAAATGTGAAAATTATCTTTTTTATTTGTAACATCTTCACAAGTTACGCTTCCTGTGCAATTTCCTGAACTTCAGCATGATCTTGCTATAACATTATACTTAGCTAATATTAGGCAATAAATCAGAAGATTACTTGGAATTAACCTATTTTTAAAATGGAATTCAATTACGTCTCTTTACTGTTGATATTTGGGTGCATTTACTCAAATTCTGTAATCTGTTCCAGACACTTCAAACTACTAATGCAGAAAAAAGGGTGGAATCATTTTAAGTAAATCTTTTTTTGAAGCATCAGCCTTACTGTGCCCTAAACTTTTAAGACTAGCTTAATCCCATTTAGCACTAAGCATCTAAATATACACTCTAACTCAGAGTTGAAGTCACCTTGGACTTCTTCCATAGTCAAAAGGAAAAATATAGAGATCCTGAAAAGATAAAGACAAAGAGCAATTTATCCCATTGAAGGATATGATTATTAATTTGCAATTAATTTGCTAGTTTTTTTCAGCTGACCAAATAGAGTTCATGTAAATAGGTTTCTCATGTTATACCTGTAATGACATAGGATGAATTCATATGAAGTATTAATGACGGTGAGGGGAGATGAACTAGTACAGTTCTGCTTTGTCAAAACATAGGGCCATATGCCAGTCATCAAGTTTAGCATGTCCAGGAAGCACCAATGTTTCTGAATAGGCTAAGGGGCTACAAGGCTGGAGAAGGGTCTAAAAAGGAAGACATACTAGAGGTGGCTGAAATACCATGGTTTGTTCAGCCAGGAGGAAACTGAGGGAAGATCTCATCACATTCTATAACTTCCTCAAAAGGGGAAGCAGAGGGACAGGAGCTGATCTCCTCTCTCTGGTGACAATGATAGAATCCAAGGGAATGGCAGAAAGTTGCAACAGGGAGCAGTCAGGTTGGGTATCAGGAATGGTTCTTCACTGAGAGGGTAGGCTGGAACTGGAATGATTTCCCTGGGGAAATGGTCATGGCACTGAGCTGCCAAAGCTCAAGAAGCATCTGAACAACACTCTCAGAAATATGGCTAGATTTTTGGATGATCTTGTGTGGAGCCAGAAGCTGGATTAATGATCCTTGAGGGTCCTTTGCAACTCAGGATATTCTATGATTCTGATTTCATGAAAGCTGGCCTGAAAAATGTATTCATTATTTTTCCATTATATCTTTTTACAAATAGTTAAAGTGAAAAGCCAGTACCTTGGGTACTGTGCACATTCTGGATTGGTCTTTTTAGAAGAGATAACAACCAATGTATGGCTTTCTAAATGAGAAAATGTGCATAGTTTTTCAGTTTTTTAAATCAAGGAATATTATCTATGTCAGGAGTTATATATTCTCTTCTAGTTTCAACTGTTCTTTTTTAAAAAGTCAGATGCAGGGAGACGTTTGATAATATATTTTTCAAGTATAGAGCTTTACATAGATTATTTAGAAAAGTAACAGGTAGTATATAGATTTAGCTCAGAGTAAGTGTTATTGAATTGCATTGATTTATCATTTAAAGGCCAAATGTGTTTAATGGGATAAACTGTAGATATTTATAAGCTTCTTGGAAGGATATTCTCAAGAGGGCAAGAAAACTATATAAATAAGACCAGGAGACTAGAATGTTATTATTTGTCTAGTGTTAAGAAGTATTGCAAAAAGTATGCACAACTATTGTCAAGATTACCAGATTGAATAGAAAGATGAGCAAACTCTCTCTATGGGCTTTTTAAAAACAAACAAACAAACAAAAATACAAACTGAATATAAATATTGTGCTTAAGAAAGAAGAAATACAAAATATGAATTAAATTTTGTCTTCAGATTTCAACTTTCTAGAACATGAAAAGACAGTTGGATAAGGGTAGAGTTAAATGGTGCTCAATAGAACAGCAAAAACATATAATATACCCCATGTATTTCTTTCATGCTAATGATCTGTCATTATTGAACTCAGCTCCAAACTTACAAGATTCTGAATTTCCCAATGGTTCATAATGATTTAAGGTAAACTGTTGTCTGGAGACTCCATACTTTACAAACTTGTCTTAGAAATATTGTATGTATATCTTTTTTACATGTTTGATAGTATTTTGAACACCGCACATTGGATGAAGTAAAAATGCATACACCTATTAGATATTATTTTATATGTAAAGGATTTTGAAGTACATACTTCTGTGTACCTATATATCACATTTCACATAAAAGGCAGACGGCAGCTGCAATCCATCATCAGTGCAGTTCCAGATGTAGTTCAGTCACAGCAGAGTTTTCTTTTTTCATTACATATCAATGATGTAATGCTGCACAATATATTTGATAGACAGGACAGGAGATCAATTTAATTTGATGCATGTTCCAGATAGATAACAGCTGCCTGTTTTGGAAGGTTATCATAGATATCATTCAGATTGTATGTGCTTTTAAAGAAGGAAACAAATCTTTCTCCCTCATCCATTCTATTTTTATCACAGTATGTTACCTAAATCATGACTTCATTTTCTTTAGCTCTGTCAGGAAAGAATTTGAGACTGTGAATGAAATTCTACAGATGATTTCATGATTCTTATTTTAGAATTATTACATCGACAAATGCATTTTAAAAATAAAATTTATTTAAAAAAATCATGGAATCATAGAATCATTTGAGTTGGAAGGGACCCTTAAAGATTATGTAATTCAACCCTCTAGCAATGAGCAGGAGCACCTACAGTGGGAACAGGTTGCCAGAGCCCTGTCCAGCCTCACCGTGAGTGTCTCCAGGGATGGGGCATCCTCCACCCTCTCCTTTTACAACAGATTCTGCTAAAAAGTCTGTCCCCCTCCTTCTTACAGCTTTCCTTTTGAAACTGGAAGGCCACTATTGAGCCTTCCTGGCATCGTTTCTTCTCCAGGCTGAACAGTTCCACCTCTCTCAATCCATCCTCACATAATCACAACATACAACATAAAATGGTAAAAGATGAATTTGAGATGACTGAAAATGTGCTGTTGAAAAACTTATTTTGTCTTGCAATTGAGTTGCAGTTCCATGAACACTCAGCATAAACAGTGTCAGGTATATACTGGGCTTTCTATTTCTACCATTAATGCATTTTCCCAGCTGGCAAAAGCTCAGCAAAATATTTCAGATTCTTTCTAATTTTAAATATCATAGAAACACAATTAAAATAAAATCCTTTTCATAACTTGGTGTATCCAGACATGGATGTGTTCTCCAGACAATGTGGAATGCAAACTTCTGAAATATTTTTATACGGTTCTATGAAATTTCTCCTTTTCACATTCTAGTACTATTCCCAAAAAGAGATACCCATAATGAATTTGAGTTCTTTCCCAAATCAATTATAATCCATAATTTTTAATACATGAAGTAATGTTTAAAATTTCCATCCTTAAAATCTTATCATCAACTTAAAACTTTTCATTATATCAGACATACTCAGATAATAGCATACTAGAATTATACAAGGAAAAAACATATGCTAAGATATTTTGGTGGACGAATCTATGTATAGCTTCTGGAAGTTGCCCTTTATTTTTGATATTTCAGTGACCAAAATATGAGGCAGTGTCTATATTACACTAAACCATTTTCAGTGCCTCAATAAAATATATATTTCCTGAAAATTTTATCTTAATAAAATCATGGCTGCAGTCAGATTACACTTGACAATGAATAGTGTCATAATGATAGCAAGATGTATTCTGTAATACAGTTTAAAAAACTCTTTTCCAGGAGTCATTGCTGTCAGATTGAATGAGCTGAAGTTATATGTAATATTTCTTAGTAAAACAGGTTAGAAAATGAGGCTGTTCGGAACTTATGGTCAGTGTTCAGGAGCCGGCACTGAATGATCTTTTCATT